>NC_142643.1:35169015-35472045 GCF_053813885.1 Theobroma cacao
TGGACATCTAAATCATGGTGCCAACTCCTCCAAATTCCTCATCCTGATCTAATTGTGTTTCATCAGTTTGTATCTTATTCACAACTGAGACATTGTTCACTACTGTTTTGCTATTCCTGTAGTTTTGTTTTCCTTTTATGAACTTAAAATCATATGAAAAACCTACACACCTATAGCATTTCTCCATTATGTGACCCTTCTTACCACAATGGTTATAAATTAAGTCCTTCCTCATTTTCTTTTTCCCATCTGAAATAAGTTGAATTACATTTCCCACATTCGCAATGAGGCAATGGATGAAAGGTCTTAAGTTTTTCCCAAATTCCCTTTAGCTCAACAAAATAGGTGTCGATATATTTGCTCCCCCATGTCACATTTCTTAGAATGTATTGTAAGCTACACACCCTAGTATCAAAAGGTTGTGCAAAGTTCTCTTTCGAGGCATTCCAAATTTCAACTCTTGAATGCATGTAGAATATAGTTGAAACTATTGATTGAGAAACTAATTCCAATAGCCAACCAACTATTAAATTGTTGCAACAAGCCCTAGATGAATACAAGGGATCTGTAACAACAAGATTTGATATGGTTCCTTTTATGAATCCTAGTTTGCTCCTAATGGATGACGCTAGGAGAAATGATCTGCTTTAAGCCAGATTGTTGCTTAAAGTCAGCTTTGGATTGATTATTACATATCTTGGATGATTTGTGTGATGCAAATAATATGGTGATTGACAATCTACAATTGAGGGTAATTGTTGTCTCGATTCAAACATAGTTTGGGACTTGTTGTATCTTATTCACAACTGAGACATTGTTCGCTACTGCTTTGCTATTCCTGTAGTTTTGTTTTCCTTTTATGAACTTAAAATCATATGGAAAACCTACTAACTTATAGCATTTCTCCATTATGTGACCCTTCTTGCCACAATGGTTGCAAATTAAGTCCTTCCTCATTTTCTTCTTCCCATCTGAAATAAGTTGAATTACATTTCCCACATTCGCAATGAGGCAATGGATGAAAAGTCCTAAGTTCTTCCCAAATTCCCTTTAGCTCAACAAAATAAGGGTCAATAGATTTGTTCCCCCATGTCACATTTCTTAGAATGTATTGTAAGCTACACACCCTAGTATCAAAAGGTTGTGCAAAGTTCTCTTTCGAGGCATTCCAAATTTCAACTCCTGAATGCATGTAGAATATGGTTTAAACTATTGATTGAGAAACTAATTCTAATAGCCAAGCAACTATTAAATTGTTGCAACAAGTCCAAGATGAATACAAGGGATTTGTAACAGCAGGATTTGATATGGTTCCTTTTATGAATCCTGGTTTGTTCCTAATGGACGACGCTAGGAGAAATGATCTGCTTCAAGCTAGGTAGTTGCTTAAAGTCGGCTTTGGATTGATGATTACATATCCTGGATGATTTGTGTGATACAGATAATATGGTGATTGACAATCTACAATTGAGGGTAATTGTTGTCTCGATTCAGATATAGTTTGGTACTTGTTGTCTCGAACTAGTGCACTTAGTTGATTCAAACATTGTTCAAGATTCAAAATACCAGATGATGAGATGTATCAACAAAATAAAGAAATAACTTACAACCAAGCCCAATGGAAGAAGAAAAGAGTATTAGTGATGTAGAAAATATAGAATAAAGATGATGAGATATTGCAACTACTTATGATTTCCTAAAATGGATCTCTGCAGTAGCTGAACCTGCTTTGATACCGGGTCAAAAATGTAGAAGATGGCACAAAGAATATAAATGAATGTTGAGACATTCTCACTAATGAATCAGGGTACAAAGGGTTTATATACATACAGCTGTTGCTAACTAATCAAGGAAGGAAAAAAAGAGTAAGCTAATTAATTATAGGTTTAACTAACATAATGAATATTTAAAACATTTTAAACAATAGCTTGAAACGACTGTGTTTTTGGTGTTGGCTTTCCTTTAAGTGAAATGGTGCTTTTTTCCTCTTCATCGTTTTATTCTTCATTTTGTATCCAAGCTCTACACTTTACCTTATTCATCATATTCCTTTTTGCTTCCTTGGATACTTGGACTTATTCTTCATTATGTTTTCTAACACCTTTCATAAAAACACATATTTATCTTGAAGATACCTTTGCATTTTGCAAGAATAATCCTTGAAAAAAGGTATTCTTTTAATAATCACCTTATGAATGGACAATCATTCATTCTATAAGATAAAATTTTTGAGTTACAAAATGAAAAGATAACTTTTCATATAAAAACTCTTAAGCAGTGGTATTTTTTTTATTATCTTATAATCTTTGAATTTAGAAGTATTTTTCCAATATATCATTTTACCAAGAGACATAACTATTCATATGAAAAATAACTAATAATCCAATAGTCGCATTATGTTACACTATGTGACACAACGTTTAAGCTAAGATAGCTTTCATTTTAAGAGACAATTTTTTTATTTTGAAAATACACCAACATAATTTTTCATTATTTGGCGCATATAATTCTTATAATTGGAGGTCATCTTTTCTTGTCCTATAATTTTTACACCTCTCATCTCAGGGATCAAGTCTTAAATTTTCAAGTTGTTAAAATCTCTTAATCTTTTGGGTTGTTTTTTTTGAATTAACAGTAATTTTCAATCTTGTTCAATTTTATTTTTATTTTCATTAAAATGGAATATTCCTTTGATTGTTTTGGTGTAGGATAATTATTGGAATTGATTAATGTGTCTAGAGCGAGAAAAATCAAACACCCAAAATGGAATATTCCTTGAGTCATATTGCGTAAGATGCCTACAATTGTCATATCAAAGTTTTGATTTTCAAACTTCTGTTAGATACGGTTTTCTTCTTTAATGAAGTTTCAATCGTATACTAGAAAAATCAAATCTCATTTCCCCTTAAGATCTCCTATCACATCTATTATGGAATTCTCCCAACTTTACGATGTAGGCCGAACTGTACTTTTCTGCTTGTGGAATGTTGCACAATGTTGATTGCCTTTCTCTACAGAATAGCAGACGGGTCAGATGAGATACAGAAAATGGGGTAATGCAGTAAGGTCGGAATGGCTTGCCCAGCATATGATCATTGCCACACTTGAAGTTATACTGTTGGGGCTACTGTGTTAAACCTCACATCTGCAATCTGTATTATTGCACATTGTAATTTCCTTTTACAATAGGAAATGGCAAGTATAAAATTTAATCAGTCTACGCTCACAAATGTCATAGAAATGCTGTAGTTTTATGACAATTAACAATCCAACAGTCTGATCTGTCTGCTAGTCCAGCTTATTGAATGAAAGAGGATATGATACTCATCTTTTCCAACGGCATTGATCTGTGTCCTTGATGTATCAAACTGGTTCCAATCTACACTCACAAGAAAAAGGAAGGAAATTCAAAGCAGATAGCGTACAGCAACTGCAGTGTTGCTAGGTCATCCTGAGGCGGAAAAGCAAAAGGAGTGCTCAGAAACCGAAAGTAATGCATTAAGAAGGATTCTCAGAAAACAAAGAACCAAAGGGAATTGTGCATTGTCAAAGAAAGTTGCATTTCTCTGCTAATGCTCCGGAGCCTGCTAGTCAAAGTGCAAAATCAAGAGTATTCGTTGCTTTGTTTTGAGAACCAAAGCCAATATTAAAAAAAAATCTGATCAGTAGTGAAGCCTAAGCTTCAGGAGTCCAAGATTCCTACCATTGCATGGTTTATCCTGTTTGTCAAGCATATAGCCTGCACAACTGCCTTGGTTGAAAGAACTGAGCTTTGCCTTCAGCTGCAACTTGTTCGAAACCATTGAGGGATTAACACTTGATTTATTCTTAGTCAATGATATTTATACCATTAGGCATTGCTGCCATTGCATTGGATGGCATTCTTGCCTAAGTTTTAAAATTCCGAACGAAAGTCTGGTATTCTTTGCATTCTGAAAGCTTTTTTGATTCAGGATTAAGGTTTTGAAGGCAGAAACTCTCTGTTGAAGGAATGGCTAGCTATGCTGCAACCAGACTTGGTTCTGCTGGTGAAATTGCATGTCATGCACCAAGCCTCTCTGCAGACAAGTTACTACTGCCTCAATCGAGTTTGACTTTGTTTCTTTTTTAAGTATAATTGCTTCAAGTTACATATTTGATAAGCACAGGCTACTGCCTGAAGCTGATAAACTTATCTATTATTCTGATATTTTTGGTTCATTCCCTTATCCTGCAGCATAGGGAATGCATAGCTCAGGCTTATGGTTTTCTGATATCATTTGACCTTTGTATCAAGTTCCCATGCTTTGTAATATCAGCTTATATTTCTTTATGTTAGGATATTAGTTCATAGTGTGCATTACTGTAGACGATGGAGCAGGCTGAGGGGAGAAGTTGAAGACTTTTGTTCACTGCTCTGCCTATAAACACTTGTAGCAGATTGAATCAAATGCAAATGCAATTGAGTTGAGCCATATTTTTATGGTTCCTAGCTTCATTTTCCCCTTTGTTTCCTTGCAAACTTTGGTGTGATTTTGTGTATGTTCTTAAGACAGATTTGATTCTGCCTTTGAGTCTAAGTGCACACTGCCCTTAGCCTTCTGCTGCATCACTTCCAGCAGCATTGAGTGAGTGTGTGTGCTGCCATAGGTCCAACATCATCCTAGCATCTAACTTTCTTCAAGGCCTGATGTAGCTTTTTGTAAATCTTTTGATAATCACACATGAAATAACTGATGTGAAACAAAAGTCATTGCAGTTATTCATGAGTTTTGCATCTCTTTATAATTTCCTGTCAGACTAAAAGAAAGTTGATTCCATAGAACATCTCAAGATTTGGGGTATAATACTGAATCATCTAGCTGTTTTATTTCACAACCGTGTTTCTGTTACCACAATGTGTTTGGATATCACATAGTTTGACCAGTAGAAAACATGTATGTGAAACTTGCATTTCAATCCTAGGAATTGTAATTATGAGGATGCTGAGAGAGATACACGAAAATTACAGTTTAGGCATCATTTGTAAGAATAAAAGAAATCTGCAAATGCAGGAAAGCACCACAAGAATTCTGAATTCAGAGTTGATCATTTGTGCATAACATGAAACAGTTAAAATTTAGAAAGAAACAGAAAAACTAATTAAGACATGCATCCCCTCAATTCATCTAATTAATTATTCTTCATTCAGGCAAAAACAACATGGAACAGATTAAATAGCAAATAGCAGAAGAAAGGCACAATTGAAATAATAAAAAAGAAGGAAGAATGCTTTCATTAATTCAAAAGATAATATATAAGAAATCTAAGAAGTATCGGTGAGTACATGTGAAATTTAAACACCTGCTCTACCCTATGTTGTTTAAAATTTTTCCTGTCTGTGGCAGGCACTTAGCATGAACTATAGGACCTTGCTGAGATCGATCTTTGCCTGCAGACATTGATCCATAAGGTGCCCTCATGTAAACAGCTTCTTTGTACATCCAATCTTCAGTCTCATCACTGTAAAAATCCTCAAAAGCCTCCATGCACAATGCACATACTCTCTGATCTTCGTCAGCCCGAACAGCCAATTCTTCATCGTTTTCCATCCCCACAATTGAGTCCCGCCTCACGAACACAGGAGGATCTCCATTGTCAGTGTCAGTCAGGGCTTCAGCACACGCAAGCCATTGACTCTCAGTCAAGAGCCATTGTCGAGAAGGTTTAACCTTTTTCTTCTTAATTTCTCTGTTTTTTCTGACATGCCAATCCATGTGTTTGCTATGATTTTCCTGGGTCTTGAACCTTTGTCCACAAGTTTGACATTGTCGGGGGAAATCAGAATACAAGGATCTAATCACCGATTCATGGCGCACCTTAAGCCAATGTGCATCAAACTCCAGGGGAACGGCATCCTCTACGGGTGTTTCTTCGTTAGGCTTGGCTAATCCTTGTGCCCTGACGGAGTTAAGCAACTCCGACAGTACAGCACTCGACAATTGAGGAAAGCTAAGTTGAGACGAAACCGGAGCAACTGGTGGCGGTCCTGGAGGGGTATTCTCGATTGGCATGGACCTTTCAGGAACCACATTCATGGTAGCATAGGGCTTAAGCAGACAGGAAATCGGTGCTTGACGTAGATTCAAGCCATGAACTTGAACCGGCTTGACTGTTGTTGCAGAAAAAACACCCCCGCTAGGGTTCTTAACAGCAAAACCCTGCTCTTTTTGATGTTGAAGCTGGAAATCTTGAACCGTAACAGGCTTGACCATCGTGGGAGGAAGTATTAGGTTAACTCCTGGGTTAGGGTTGTTTACCATGAAACCCTGGCCTTGTTGATGCTGCATTGGATGAAACGAGTGAGGCGATGGAGAGGGAATACGGCCGCGATTCTGATAATGAAAATATGGTATAGGTTGGTTCGGGGATCGTGAGATGTTGGTGAAACTGGGAATGAAATCAGGGATAGGAGCAACAATCCTGGGTCGTTTCCCTGGAGGAGGCAAAACTTCGGGAGCCATTCCTTGCCAGCGTTCTTGATGATGCACAAACATGTTAACAAGATCAAGACAGAGCACTGACTAACCCAAAAAAATCGATCTGATTTCTTGAAAAAGCACAAAAACTTATTTAAATACGATTTCAACCAAGATAAATGACTAAATGAATCATTAAATTTAAATTTTGAATTTATTTATACCAGTTCAAATCAACCGACTACATTACTTGCTTGTTAAGTTACCAATTACAAACATATTTTTTATTTTTTTAATTCATCAATTTATTTTATATATAATTATTAATTCTCTTTTTATTTCTTTTCTCTTTTCTCTTTTCTAAAGTGTGTTTGGGAACTTAGAATTAAGTTGATGTATTCTTTTATAAATTCAAGTGAAGGCTTAATGAAATTGAAGCGAAAAAAGAATTGCTGAAATACAAACAACTTCAAAATTCCTTTTCTTTGAAATACAAAAGAAACTCATCAAAGTATTTCCAAGACAAATATTTGAATTAAAATTTTAAAATAAATTTATTTTTATTTAGAAGAATTCCTAACCAAAGATTTTCTCAAAAAAATTTTTTTTCCTCAATTGATTTATTTTCAAGATAATGTTTCTACTTTTTATAATACATGAAAATTACCAAAACTAATTTTCTAAAATTTGATTATAACTTTTAACATTTCCAAAAAAAGAGAGAGCAATTTAAAGCTATTTTCATCGTGAAAATTATTACATAATTTTTTTAATTGATAAAATATATATTTTAAATAATGTATTGTAGAGACATGCGTTTGAAATACTTTTCTTTAAAAAAAAATTAAAAAAATATTAGTCAAATTTCAACTCTAATCAGGATAAAATTCTAAAATATTTGTTAATATAAAAGTGGAAAAGCTAAAAAAACAATTATTTGTTTATTTATTAAGTTATAAATTATCCCATATATGCATACGTGATGATATTTAAATAGTAGTGCCACATTTTCATTTTTTGGATCCAGCAACATCTACCGGTGTAAAAGCATGTGTAATTATTTCTCGGAGTTGTAGCTAGGCTTGGCTTTATTTGGCATGGATTGCCTACAAAATGTGGAATATTTCTTCTCCCTCCAACCACAAGATGGTAAAATTTAATTAAATTGTCATAGTTAATTTTAAATATAAGTATCAAAATTAACCTCCAAATTCAAAATTTTAAAACTTTCATAAGCTAAACTCTAGAACCCTAAATCCTCTCTCATTCGTTCTTGTTTCATTTTCATGTTTTTAGATAGCTATCCTTTTGATCTTTGCCTTAGTTTTCATGGCAGCTTCAAACAAATAATATTGTCAATGTTTCCTTATGGTGACCAAAAACATCAAAGAAACCTACCAAAGGAAGCACGGTCAACCATTAACTCTCCTTTGTCTCCAAACCTACATTGATTCTACCATGCAATTCAAGAACAAAACTTTGAGTTCACGAAAACAACAATATGGTTACCTGACCTTTACTAGATCTTCGACAAAATCTTAATGTATATATAGCAGATTTTACATGCAACGTGACCCTTTCATGGACACTCTCGAGGTTGATATAGATGATAAAAAAACTTTAAATTCTTTCGAGTTTATTAAAAAAAATTCAAACTTTTAGAATTTTAAATCTTCATCTTACTAATTTCTTTTATTATACTTTCCCTCACTGCATATAAACAACATCAAAACTAAAATAAATAAAAACCATCTTTAATTAACATAGATTTATGTCTTGATTTTTATTTTTATTTTTATTGTACATAGCAGAAATAGGCATTTTAAGAACCCGTCACAAGATTTATAGCTATGAAACAAAGTATTTGTTGTAAATTTAAAATAAATTATGATCATTTAAATTGTTAAGAAGGTTATAAATTAACATGATTTTATAATATTTTAACGTAAACAATTAAGATGTCAAAGTAAAATTCAAGTCACTCTTCGTAAAATTTGAACTTAAACATAAGCAACGACAATCAAGCAACCAAGACCCTCGGCTTACGGACAGTGAATGAGCTGCAAGCATAGAAACAAAATTTTTAGACAAATTAAATTGAAGCTAACAACTCATCAATAAATATTTTCTTCTACTGTTTCAAAATCTATAGACCCAATCTTCTGATCCTCTAACCATGTCTCCTTAACCGATTTCAATTCTCAGTACCATCACCCCCGAGAGACGCTCATTTTTTTTTTATTTGGCCTTTAACACCGCCACAACTCTTGTTTATTTTTCTTTAATTTCACTACACTCATTGTCTTTCTCCTCAATATCACCTCTGCACACAATTTTCTGTTCTTTGATGCAGCCATTGCTCTCCCTTACTCTCTTTTTAATGGCGCCATTCCAATCATTTTCCTTGCTCTTTACCCGTTGCTTGCTCACCCCTGGAGATAGGAAGAATGAGCTTGGCTTGAATAACAATTTCACAGCCTCCATAAGA
Organism: Theobroma cacao; assembly: GCF_053813885.1. NCBI lineage: Eukaryota > Viridiplantae > Streptophyta > Magnoliopsida > Malvales > Malvaceae > Theobroma > Theobroma cacao. Next base: position 35,177,941 of record NC_142643.1, read on the forward strand.
AAGAGACATAGGCGTGATCAACCAGTGAAGAAAGAATAGCATGAAACTTGGTTTTACTTTTACATGAAACAATTTGTAGTGGCGTTATTAACTAGGTGGAGGCTACCCTACCATGTCGTCCAATTCCTTTAACATGGACAAGTGGTTTTAAGTTGTGATTACAAGTGGGGGTTATTCCTTAGGATTCCATTTTGTTTTTCAAGTGGGGAGTTATACCCCCATGTTTGCAAATTGATTTTACAAGTGGGGGCTATAGCGGCACGACAATTCAATCCACAACATCTTTTCTTTTTTGTTTTTTGATGTCTAATTTTTCCTCATCTTTAATTTGATCCTCAGACTTTTTTTATTATTATTTTTTCTGCAATTTAACCCCTCCTTCATTTACTTTATATATTTTTTATTTTTATTTTTTTAATTCCTTTCATTTCAGTCCTTCACTTATTCACTTTAGTCCATCATTAATAAAACTAGAAAAAGACCCGTGCGTTACGCTCGGATAGTATAGTTGTGTATATTCATTTATATGAAACCTATTCTTGATTGTTTTTTAAGGAAAATTAGATACAAAAACTATTATAGTCGCAAACAGAAAATGAAAGCTCATAATTTTAGAGTTTATCATTCTTTACATTTGTTCCCACCTTACTAACAAAATACAACTTTTTTTTAACTGCTTGGATTTTGGTGTAACTGAAAATATTCAACAGTCAAGATAGTTTGTCAATATATCGCCAGCGTTTTAAGTATATGCAAAATTTATGATCAAAATGTTAAATACACTATGTTGCATTGATGCAAAAACAATAAAGGCATTTTGACAATCAAAATTCAATGACAGATCATTAAAAGTAGGTGAGCAAAAAGTTTATAGTTGAGTTGTGCTTCTATCAACGGCTTTGTTTGGAGTATGTCCTACACTGGAAGAAAAAATTTTATCATTTGTCTGACTGCAGCTTGTTATAGGAATCAAAGTAAATGTTATATTGATCTTTTCTGACAACCAATGAACTGCGAATGATAACATAAACCCTCAATAAAAGAAGAAAACAAACTTAGAAAGACGAAAACTATCTACATATGACAAAATAAAGAAAATAAACACCGATTATAAAAAGTTTATTAGGTAAGTAACGTAGTTTACCAATTGTACCTTATATAACTCCTAGATCAGTTAAGTGATAATTTCTTATCTAAATGTATCATATATATTTTGCCTAATTATGCCTCTAATACTATGCGGTCATGGGTGACACATTCGAACAACATGGTATTAGTTGAGTAAGACGCACCAATAACTCAAATGTATTTGTGTAAAAATTTGGCCTTGAGTGACTCAACAAGACTTCAATTAAAAGAGTAGCCCTAGTTATCTTGTTATATGGTGGAAGATAACTTTTTGACTTAATATATTAATGAGAAATTTTATTTATTAATTCATTAATTAAGGTCTCATTGATTTGATGTTGTTGATATGTATAGCTGTCACGACCCGGAACCTCTCTCAGGGCCATGACAATCGCCGCGACGTCCCGATTGACATTCATTATCCAGAATGCCAACCGGAACCCCGCAAGGCTTACATATCAGTTTCTTTCCTTTTCTGTGAGCAATCATTGTTAAATATCGAGTTTTTAGAGAACATATACTATTTTAGATCAAAAACAATCAAAATAAAATTTTCGCCACACAGGGGTATTTTGGTCATTTTTTTCTCAAAAATTTTGAAACTGGCTAAAACGTAATATACAAGTACAAAACACATAATTCATATTTAAAATGAGTTTAAAAGTCTAAAATCTTCATTTAAAACGAAATTACGATTATTTGAATATAATAAGAAAATAAAAGAAATATTAAGAAAAATATTCTATTTTCTTATAAAACAATATTTATAGAGTTATACGTGAATAATTTTTATAGCGTAAAAGCTAAATAAATTTATACATACTGAAATACAGTAAGCCAAAATATTTAATTTAATTTACAATAACAAGAGGGCCCCCGAATAAACAAAAGTAAAGAGGACTGTGAACCTACGGTTTGAAAAATGCAGATCCAATGGTAGTCCTCGATGAGATCAGTTATCTACAGTCTATACTGAACCTGAAATGGGTGGAAAGGAGGGTGGTGAGATTATAAAATCTCAATGAGTAAACAGACATTATCATAAATATCTAAAGGCGAGTAAAATGGAGGCAAGTTTAAACAACAAATTTCAACCCATTTCATAATATTTTCAATTTGTTTCTTAAACCATAAAATATTTGTAATTTACCAAAACAGTTGTTAAGGCTTATGTCTTTTATTAAAACAAGACTCAAGCCAAAACTAATCCTCGGGGATACCTTGGCTGAGGCATCTAACCGAGCCCGCCAAGGGTGTTAAAATATTTACACGTGAAATACATTTTTATTTTTAAAACTAGCCGTTCCTTGGCGTTGACCGAGTTACACATTCACGTGGGGGTTCGACGTGAAGTGAGCTCTAATACCACCCCGGGAGTTACCCTCCTCGCCTCTACAACCGGAGTAACTATATAACTGGGTTTATCGTGCCCCTCTAATAGGCAGTCCACGAAAACCTGTCACTGCAGTAACTAACCCACCAATTTTAATAAAATTTCGACAGTATAACGTGGCTTTTATTTATTTATCCAGCTTGCATAGTAAAATCAACTTACATAAATTTCCCAAATGCACTCACAAAATATAGTCACATATACTCATTTCTCATAAGCCATTCCTAGGAAAATATATATTTTTCAAGTCAATTTGCAGCCTCCAATTACTCAATTTCATAATCAATACAATATATTTTTATTTATCACATTTATTCCTAAAACATCAAAAATCCCGTTTTAATCTCGTTTTCATTTCATAAAATACATAAAGGGCATTTAAAAAAAAACTCTAGATAATTTACAATAATAATAAGTTTACTCACTATTTGTACAAACTAAAAGCTTTCTAAGCGTCCCGATCACTACTCGTCGGGTACGACTTCTTTGCCTTTTCCGGAAGGCTCTCCTCCTAGACACATTACAAAAATTTACACAATTCATCACATTGATGCTAAATCACTATATAATTAACTTAAATCCTATACTAATGAATGGTATAAAATGCAATAGCCTAAAACGGCTTAAACGCGGTATTAACCTATTTTTGGCACTTTGCCCGATAAATTGCTAACGCGCTCCATTTTAGCTCTAAATCATCCCATTCTCTCTCCAACATTTCTAACCATTAAATATCAGCCAATAACCTTCTAAAAACAACAAAATCAGCTCACTCCCTTCCTTGGAAAATTCGGCCAAAAATGGAACATTAACTCGGTTAATTTTCTACTTTGTTTTTCTATCACGTTTAATCGTTTTTCATCATTTCTCTTCATTTTCCTTAGAATAAAATCAATTCATCATCATTGTACAGCATTGAGCATCCAGCCAAGAGTGGGTATTGTGAAAATTTAATGATTTCTTGCCCAATTTAATTTCTAAACACATTTAACTAACTAAAACTATCAATTTAACTAAAAATCAAAACCTAAAAATTTCAATTTCTCTCCCCTAGAATTTCATCCAGCCCTTGATATCACTTTTTGATCTCTCTCCTCAAGCATGATAAATGGAAATAAAGGCATAGAAAAGGTAGAAATCAAGCTAAAATCGAAAAATCTTACCGTTAGACGCGTAAACGGTCGAAAACCGCGAATTTCCCTTTGAATTTTCTTGTTTCTCTTTGGTTTTTCTTTTTTTCTTCCTTTCCTCTCTATTTCCTCTCTTGTTCTTCCTTATGGCCGGCCAGCACTTAAAATGGGGTTTAAATGGGCTGACTTTTCATTAAAATAATATTATTTCATTAAAAAAATACCACGTGTCACTTTCCCATTGGCCCATTTTTAAAATTTCATCCATTTGTTTCAAAATTTTCACCATACACTTGTCTCACATATCCATAGCTTAGATAAAATTCTCAGGCTTATCCAAAGTCTCGGTGGAGTAATTTTTGAAATTTACACTTTTGCCCCCGTAAAAGTGAAAAATTACATTTTTGCCCAAAAAACTAAAAAATTGCCCATAGACATATTTTTCATCCCTTATACTCATACCATTTTCCAATTTGTCAAATTTGATCTAAATTCTCTCAAAATCTCAAATTTTGTCCGTGGGTGGTAAAATTACGATTTTACCCCTACACTCTAAAAATCACCAGAATTAAACTTTTTCACTTCCTATCATTAAATTATACTCCAAATAGTTAATCTTGGTCAAAAATTTCACTCCATGATCAAATTATTATCTTAGGTGGCAAAATGACGATTTTGCCCTTGAATATCAAAATTTCTAATTTTACCCTAAATGAACCCTCGAACTCCGAACAATCATTTTTAGTCATTCCTGGACTATAAAATATTAAATTTCATCCTATAATTCCTATTTGAACTAGTTCGAGGTTAAATCAACTCAAGTGTACCATTAGGTACAATACCGAGTTTTGTCTATTCTTAGGTGTTTTTCCTAGCATAATAACATACTACTCAGTGCATGTATGTCATGACATGTATTTATAGGGTCGGGTTTTACAATTCTACCCCCCTTAAAATAAAATTTTGACCTCAAAATTTCACTTACCAGATTCGACAAATAGATAAGGGTATTGGTTCCTCATCTGATGCTCTACTTCCCATGTCATTTCCTCCATTCGAGCACTTTTTCACAACACTTTGACCATTGAAATACTCTTGTTTCTCAGTACTCGATCCTTTCGATCCAAGATACTCACAGGTTGTACCTCAAACTTCAAATCGTCATGCAACTCGATCGGAGGTGCTTCGAGGACGTGAGAGGGATCTGGTACATATTTCTTAAGCATGGAGACATGGAAAACGTTGTGGATCCGATCTAACTCCGGAGGTAATTCTAACCGATAAGCCACTGGTCCAATCTTTTCAATGATTCGGAATGGTCCAATATATCTCGGGTTGAGCTTTCCCCTCTTCGCAAATCGAATCACACCTTTCATTATCCAATAAAACACCATAATTTATCATGATAGTATAATCAATAAGATTTAATACTTCAAAGTATTCAAATTATTACCTTTCCAAGGAGAAACCTTAAGAAAAACTTTATCATCGATCTCAAACTCCAAGTCTTTTCTCCGTTTATCTGTATAGCTCTTCTGCCTATCTTGGGCTACCTTTAGCCTCTCTCGTATAACCTTGATCTTGTCATTAGTTAGCTCGATCAATTCCACACTCACTAACTTCCTTTCACCTACTTCATCCCAACAGAGCGGAGTTCGGCACTCCCTTCCATACAAAGCCTCGTATGATGCCATCCAAATACTAGACTGAAAACTGTTATTATACGCGAACTCCACCAATGGCAAATGTCTGTCCCAACTCCCAATAAAGTCAGTGACACAAGCCTGTAACATATCCTCCAAGGTCTGGATAGTCCTCTCTGATTGACCATCCGTCTGTGGGTGAAAAGCAGTGCTAAATTTCAATTTGGTTTCGAGAGCTTCTTGAAATTTCGGCCAGAATCGAGAAGTGAATCGAGGATCTCGGTCTGACACTATAGAAACGAGAACTCCATGTAACCTCACAATCTCATCTATATAGAGCTGAGCCAGCTTCTCAATAGAGTATGTACTATGGACAGCTAAAAAGTGAGCGGACTTAGTCAACCGATCTACGATCACCCAGATCGCATCCTTTCCCCTCTGTGTCCGCGACAATCCCAAAACAAAATCCATAGTTACATGCTCCCATTTCTACTCGGGAACAGGTAAAGACTGAAGTGTACCTGCTGGCCTCTGATGCTCCGCCTTAACTTGCTGACATACGAGACACTTTGCTACAAATTCTGCTACGTCTCGCTTCATACCCAGCCACCAATAATTCTCCCTGATAGTCCTATACATCTTGGTGCTTTCGCGATGTAATGCGTAGGCGGATGAATGGGCTTATTCCATTATCGCTTGTCTCAATTGGTTTCCCTCAGGAACACAAACTCGATCTTTAAACATCAAGACGTTATCCTCTCCAAATCTGAACTCACTGACTCCCCCATCGGTCAGTTTTTGAATTTCTTTTCTTAACTCATCATCAGACCTCTGAATGTCCTTGATCTGATTAAGTAACGAAGGTCGCACAATGAAGTTTGCCAATAAGGATCCATCTTCACCATTTCTCAACTGGACCCTAAGAGATTTCATCTCTATTAATGCTGAAAAATAACAACACTGAAGTGCTGCTAAAGACGATGAAGACTTACGACTTAAGGCATCAGCTACAACGTTCGCCTTTCCCGGATGATAGTCTATCACCAAGTCATAATCTTTTATCAACTCCAACCATCGCCTTTGCCTCAAATTAAGCTCCTTTTGGGTGAGCAAATATTTTAAACTCTTGTGATCCGTAAATATCCGACAATGCTCACCATACAAGTAATGCCTCCAGATTTTTAAACAAACACCACTACTGCTAACTCTAAATCATGGGTAGGGTAATTTGCTTCATGCCTCTTTAGTTGTCTAGAAGCATAAGCCACAACTTTTTCATCCTGCATCAATACACACCCCAACCCCAACTTTGAGGCATCACTATATACTACAAATCCCTTACCATTAACAGGAAGTGTTAAAACGGGAGCGGAGGTTAACCGGTTCTTTAGCTCCTGAAATCGATTCTCACAAACATCATCCCACACAAACTTAACTCCCTTATGAGTTAGACGGGTCAAAGGAGCTGCTATTAAGGAAAACCCCTGAACAAACCTCCGATAATAACCGGCTAATCCAAGGAAACTACGAATCTCTGTCACTGTCTTAGGTTGCTCCCATTGTAAAATTGCCTTTACTTTCTTAGGATCAGCATATATTCCAGTTCTTGATACTACGTGTCCCAAGAATACCACTTCCTGTAACCAAAACTCACACTTCGAAAACTTTGCATACAACTGTCTTTCCCTCAAAGTTTGTAATACTATACGCAAGTGGGCAGCGTGCTCATCATTATCTCTCGAGTAAACCAGTATGTCATCAATGAACACAATAACAAACTTGTCCAAGTAAGGGTGGAACACCCTATTCATGAGATCCATAAAAGCTGTCTGTGCGTTAGTTAACCCGAAAGGCATGACCAAGAACTCATAATGACCGTACTGAGTCCTGAACGCTGTCTTGGGTACATCCTGTTCTTTAATCCTCAACTGATGATACCTAGACCTTAGATCAACCTTGGAAAACACTGTAGCTCCCTGTAATTGATCGAAAAGATCATCAATCCTTGGTAACGGATACTTGTTCTTAATGGTCATTCTGTTAAGCTGTCGGTAATCGATACATAACCGAAGTGTACCGTCTTTCTTTTTCACAAATAAAACCGGTGCTCCCCACGGAGATATACTAGGGCGTATAAAACCCTTGTCCACCAACTCTTGCAATTGTACTTTCAACTCCTTCAACTCTGCAGGAGCCATTCTATATGGAGGGATAGAAATAGGTGCGGTACCCGAAAGTAAATCAATAGGGAACTCAAGCTCTCGATCAGGAGGCAGTCCTGGTAAATCATCAGGAAATACATTAGGAAACTCACTTACTATCGGGACATCCTCTAAGTTAGGTTCCCGCTTTGAAGTATCAATCACGTATGCCAAATAAGTCGGATACCCTTTCTGCACTAATTTCGAAGCTTTGATGGCCGAGATTACACAGGACGGTAATACTCGACGTTTCCCTACAAACACAATCTCTGCTCCCTCCGAATTTCGAAGAACAACTTCCTTTCGAAAACAATCCGCGTTCGCCCGATGTGCAGTTAACTAGTCCATACCCAATATTAGATCAAAATTCAGGATCTCTAGAGGAATTAAGTCACCCCTAAATTCTTCATCGCCTACCCTTACCCCACAATCTCTATAATAACTGTTTCTAACTAGCTTTTCTTCTAAAGGGGTGTGAATTACAATTTCTTCCTCTAATGGTGACAAGTTTCTATCAGCAATTGATGCAAATGTGGTGCTCACATAAGACCTATCTGAGCCAGAATCTATCAAAACATAAGCATCTTTATCAAATAAAGACATAGTACTTGTCACTGCTCCAGGTCAGACCTGTGTCTCATCTTCCGTCACAGCGAAAACTCTTGTCGAGGTACGAGTCTATGGTCTCGAAGGTGGATGTGCCGGGGTATTACTCTCCACACCGGACCGTATGGCCACTCCCTGTCTCGGTGGTAACCCAAAAGAATCTCTCCTCTGCATATCAGTGTGAGTTGGTGAAGATGATGCAACTACCATGGCTCATCCTAACCATGGGCAATTACTCTTAATATGACCCGTCTGTCCACATTGGAAACATCTTGTTGGCCCTCTACATAGCCCACTATGATAATTTCCACAATTTCTGCATCTGTCAGAACCTCCGAAACTCTTCCCAAAACCAGTCATAGCAGATCTGCTAAACCTCGAAGGTCTCTGCTGTGATAGTGGAAATGAAAGTCGAGGAGATGTCACGGAAACAGAAGTAGTGCTCCCTGAAGTCGCTGAGTCCTTACCTTTTTTTACTAGCTGACTAGAAGACATACCAAGATTCTTCCTTTTTACAAACTCAGTTTGAATCCTTCTATTCTCAGTCGCAAGCTTCTCAGCTCGTAAAGCCATCTGTACCACTTCCTTATGTGGCTCCCTACCAGTCACTGTCATCCGCTCTCTAATCTCATTACGGAGCCCTTCCTCGAAATAACTAGCCTGATCCTGCTCAGATTTCACCAGATTCGGTACATATAACATCAACTTGTTAAAACGAGTCTCGTACTCCTCTACAGTTAGATTCCCCTGTTTCAAACTCAAAAATTCTCTCTTCCTTTCTTTCTGATGAAAATAAGTGAAATATTGACCATCGAATTTCCTGAGAAAATCAGACCACGTCTGAGGAGTAGTGGAACGGGACTTCACTAAATTCCACCAAGTACGAGCCCTCTTCTCTAACAATCTCGTAGCCACCATCAGCTTCATGTCGTCGTCTAATCTCATATCAGAGAGAGTCTCTGAAACCTGATTAATCCAGTCCTTTGCCACAGTGGCATCCAACTCACCCGTGAAAGACACACAACCAAGCTGTCTAGCCTCCTTTAGCTTCTTGAAAATGGATACATCTTGTACTGGTGGTGAAACTAAAGGAGTAACTAGTGGTACTATAGGTGGAACTTGACCAGTCGGAGCTCCACCAGCCATTACGGTAAAGAAAGCTGTCAATGCCTGTGTTGTCTCAGTAGGCATGGTGAGAATACCAGTAGGTGGTGGAGGAAGTGGAGGATGTGGAGGACTATCGGCCTGCTCAGCAGCAGGTGCTGCCCGAATGGTAGACGCAGCCGATTCTTCCCCATACTACATCTAGTTGACGACGTTGGGAACGACTTTTTTCCCTCCCAACCGATCTAGTGAGAGGTGGGCGTCCACGTCGAGGAGGCATAATAATCTATAAAAGAAAACGAGCAAGCTTAGGGAACTTTAGGCTCTATATGAAAATGCATGCATTCTATTCAACCTAACCTAACTTAATCCGGGGCCGCACTGATACTGTAAATTTTTAAAACCACTTTACAACCAAAAACTCTTATCTTTAAAACCAAAAGCTCTGATACCAATAGAATTGTCACGACCCGGAACCTCCCTCAGGCCCATGACAATCGCTGCGACGTCCCGATTGACACTCATTATTCGGAATGCCAACCGGAACCCCGTAAGGCTTACATATCAGTTTCTTTCCTTTCCTGTGAGCAATCATTGTTAAATATCGAGTTTTTAGAGAATATATACTATTTTAGATCAAAAACAATCAAAATAAAATTTTCGCCACACAGGGGTATTTTGGTCATTTTTTTTTCAAAAATTTCGAAACTGGCTAAAACGTAATATACAAGTACAAAACACATAATTCATATTCAAAATGAGTTTAAAAGTCTAAAATCTTCATTTAAAACGAAATTACGATTATTTGAATATAATAAGAAAATAAAAGAAATATTAAGGAAAATATTCTATTTTCTTATAAAACAATATTTATAGAGTTATACGTGAATAATTTTTATAACGTAAAAGCTAAATAAATTTATACATATTGAAATACAGTAAGCTAAAATATTTAATTTAATTTACAATAACAAGAGGGCCCCCGAATAAACAAAAGTAAAGAGGACTGTGAACCTACGGTTTGGAAAATGCAGATCCAATGGTAGTCCTCGATGAGATCAGTTATCTACAGTCTATACTGAACCTGAAATGGGTGGAAAGGAGGCTGGTGAGATTATAAAATCCCAATGAGTAAACAGACATTATCATAAATATTTAAAGGCGAGTAAAATGGAGGCAAGTTTAAACAACAAATTTCAACCCATTTCATAATGTTTTCAATTTGTTTTTTAAACCATAAAATATTTGTAATTTACCAAAACAGTTGTTAAGGCTTATGTCTTTTATTAAAACAAGGCTCAAGCCAAAACTAATCCTCGAGGATACCTTGGCCGAGGCATCTAACCGAGTCTACCAAGGGTGTTAAAATATTCACACGTGAAACACATTTTTATTTTTAAAACTAGTCGTTCCTTGGCATTGGCCGAGTTACACATTCACGTGGGGGTTCGACGTGAAGTGAGCTCTAATACCACCCCGGGAGTTACCCTCCTCACCTCTACAACCGGAGTAACTATATAACTGGGTTTATCGTGCCCCTCTAATAGGCAGTCCACGAAAACCCGTCACTGCAGTGACTAACCCACCAATTTTAATAAAATTTCGACAGTATAACGTGGCTTTTATTTATTTATCCAACCTGCATAGTAAAATCAACTTACATAAATTTCCCAAATGCACTCACAAAATATAGCCACATATACTCATTTCTCATAAGTTATTCCTAGGAAAATATATATTTTTCAAGTCAATTTGCAGCCTCCAATTACTCAATTTCATAATCAATACAATATATTTTTATTTATCACATTTATTCCTAAAACATCAAAAATCCCGTTTTAATCTCGTTTTCATTTCATAAAATACATAAAGGGCATTTAAAAATAAACTCTAGATAATTTACAATAATAATAAGTTTACTCACTATTTGTACAAACTAAAAGCTTTCTAAGCGCCCCGATCACTACTCGTCGGGTACGACTTCTTTGCCTTTTCCGGAAGGCTCTCCTCCTAGACACATTACAAAAATTTACACAATTCATCACATTGATGCTAAATCACTATATAATTAACTTAAATCCTATACTAATGCATGGTATGAAATGCAATAGCCTAAAACGGCTTAAACGCGGTATTAACCTATTTTTGGCACTTTGCCCGATAAATTGCTAACGCGCTCCATTTTAGCTCTAAATCATCCCATTCTCTCTCCAACATTTCTAGCCATTAAATATCAGCCAATAACCTTCTAAAAACAACAAAATCAGCTCACTCCCTTCCTTGAAAAATTCGGCCAAAAATGGGACATTAACTCGGTTAATTTTCTACTTTGTTTTTCTATCACGTTTAATCGTTTTTCATCATTTCTCTTCATTTTCCTTAGAATAAAATCAATTCATCATCATTGTACAGCATTGAGCATCCAGCCAAGAGTGGGTATTGTGAAAATTTAATGATTTCTTGCCCAATTTAATTTCTAAACACATTTAACTAACTAAAACTATCAATTTAACTAAAAATCAAAACCTAAAAATTTCAATTTCTCTCCCCTAGAATTTCGTCCAGCCCTTGATATCACTTTTTGATCTCTCTCCTCAAGCATGCTAAATGGAAATAAAGGCATAGGAAAGGTAGAAATCAAGCTAAAATTGAAAAATCTTACCGTTAGACGCGTAAACGGTCGAAAATCGTGAATTTTCCTTTGAATTTTCTTGTTTCTCTTTGGTTTTTCTTTTTTTCTTCCTTTCCTCTCTATTTCCTCTCTTGTTCTTCCTTATGGCCGGCCAGCACTTAAAATGGGGTTTAAATGGGCTGACTTTTCATTAAAATAATATTATTTCATTAAAAAATACAACGTGTCACTTTCCCATTGGCCCATTTTTAAAATTTCATCCATTTGTTTCAAAATTTTCACCATACATTTGTCTCACATATCCATAGCTTAGATAAAATTCTCAGACTTATCCAAAGTCTCGGTGGAGTAATTTTTAAAATTTACACTTTTGCCCCCGTAAAAGTGAAAAATTATATTTTTGCCCAAAAAACAAAAAAATTGCCCATAGACATATTTTTCATCCCTTATACTCATACCATTCTCCAATTTGTCAAATTTGATCTAAATTCTCTCAAAATCTCAAATTTTGTCCGTGAGTGGTAAAATTACGATTTTGCCCCTACACTCCAAAAATCACCAGAATTAAACTTTTTCACTTCCTATCATTAAATTATACTCCAAATAGTTAAAATTGGTCAAAAATTTCACTCCATGATCAAATTATTATCTTAGGTGGCAAAATGACGATTTTGCCCTTGAATATCAAAATTTCTAATTTTACCCCAAATGAACCCTCGAACTCCGAACATTCATTTTTAGTCATTCCTGGACTATAAAATATTAAATTTCATCCTATAATTCCTATTTGAACTAGTTCGAGGTTAAATCAACTCAAGTGTACCATTAGGTACAATACCGAGTTTCGTCTATTCTTAGGTGCTTTTCCTAGCATAATAACATACTACTCAGTGCATGTATGTCATGACATGTATTTATAGGGTCGGGTTTTACAATAGCATTTATCGCATTTGACATATATCATATATATATATATTAAAAAATAAATTTATCGCATGCCAACTATTAAGATTATTATGAATTTTTCTAATTTTAATTTCTTCGAGTTATTAAGGAAATTAGTTGGTCAAATTCTTAAGGGGTTTTACAAACATCATTTTCAAGCTTTGTTTGTAATCTCCTTAAATCTCCATGGTGCCTTTGGATCTCCATCTTCAAGTTACAAAAAATTTTCTATCTAATCCTAGTTTTACACTTTAATATAACTAATTACATTCTACAATCAAGAAACACATTCTACAATCAAGAAACCTCAAGTTACATTTGAGGGAAGTTAAATGAGAAAAGAATTTTATAATCTAGGGAAAATAGAGATAATGTATGGTGCGCAACCTTCCATTCGATCTCTACTCTTTTATTTTCTACTTTCTCGTTCTTCGCGTTTGATCCTCATGCATTCTTTTATCTATCTTAAGCCTTTTCCCTTCATTTTCTATTTAGCACAAAAGTTAAATCTCCTATGTTCTTAACTTGAAACCAATATTCTCTCCCGAGCTTAGTGGGCAACCTCAATTGTTCTAACGTATAGAGGATCAAGATGTTACAAAAAATATGTAAACTTAATTTTAACTTTTTTTTTTTCATTTTGATGTACATGTATATGAATAAAGGTAAAAAAGTTATATCAATATAACAAATAATAAAATATATCCAAAAATAAACTAAATCAATATTTATTTTTTGTAAAAGATTTTATATTAATTTGTATCCTCTTAACTGCCTAACTAGAATTCTTAAGTGAAAAATATAAAATGTTTAATATTAAAAAAGTAAAATATTTTAAATTTTTAGGTAAATTTTAATGTAAATGTACAAAGATAAAGACAAAAATACATATAATTGATATTAACCTTCTTAAATATTCACATAAAATTGAAACAATTTTTTATTTTGTATCCCTCAAACTAGCTACCAAAATTTTTTATATATTAAAATATAAGTTCATACAATTAAATAAAATGTTAATGGTAAAAAATATTTTATAAATTTTAAGTAAGGGTCGGAGAATAAGGATAAAAATGTGTAACATCTAACATATAATGTGTAAAAAATATCATAATAAATTTAGATTAAATTATAAATGATTTTAAATGTGAAGAAAGATAATAATAAGAATAACTTTATTGAAATTTAATGTAAATAAGTAAGATATACTGTAAGTCAAATAAATATAATTTTTTGAAAAATTAAACATTCAAATTTTTATTCTTAAGTTTAAAGTATGTAATGGCTTATTAATTTTAATCTATAAATAAATAATAGTAAGTAAGATATACTGTGAAGTAGAAAGTAGCATTTTGAAAATGTTAACGTAAATTAATGTGTTAGAATAAAGGTAAAAGTTCATATAATTTATTACAAAATAAAATAATAATTTTTATTTTCTTCAAAATAATTTTAAAGTAATTATTCCTCACACTAGCTACTAGAAATTTTTACAAAAAACTATAGTTTCACACAATTAAATAAAATGATAACGCTAATAAATAATATTTTAAAATTTTAACATAATTAAATGTTTGAGAATAAGAATAAAAATATATAACAATTGGCGTTAAATCGATACGAACTGTTGTAATTAAGTTAAAATAAATTATAATAATTTTAAATATAATAGAAGATAACAATAAGTATAACCTGATTACAATTTAAGCTACGTAAATAAGATGTATCATAAAGTTGAAATTAATCTTCCAAAATCTTAAAATAAATATGTAATAACAAAGGTAAAAAGTTATGTTGTATAATAAAAAAATGCAATATATATTTTTTTCGTAAAGTTTAAAATAATTTGTATCTCTCGAACTAGTTATAAAATATTTTTACACATAAAATATAATTTTATGTAATTATATAAAATGTTAATGTTAACATTTTTTAATTTTAATATAAACATGCGAGAACAAGAATAATAATATGTCAAATTAAAATCAACCTTCTTAAAAAATAATATTTTAAAATATTAACGTAAATATGTTAGAATGAGGATAAAATTACATAAATTGAACTGAATCTTCTTAAAATCTTGACATACTTGTATAAAAAATCGTATTAGATAAAGTAAAATTAAAATATTTAAAAATATATTATTGGAAACGATTTTAATGTAATTTGTATCCTTCCAAATTAATTGACAAGAATTCTTACGTAAAAAAAATCATAAAATGTTAATGTGAGAAAAATGAATATTTTTTAAATTTTAAAATAAATATTTGAGAGTAAGGATAAAAATGTGTAATTCATATCAACCTTTTTAAAATGTTCACGTAAAGTTGAATCATGTGTTTTTTGGTAATTTGCTGGTGAATTCTACAATAAGGCTAACCTTTTAATAAGGTCAATTACAATAATTTTTAAAAATATAGTAAAAACCTATTTAACAAGTTAACAAGTAAACTTGTTTATAAACTTATCCATTTTATTTTAACAATATAGATAATTTTTAAATCTATCTATTTTATTTCAAATGTTATTTAAATTTTATTTTTATTATTTTTAACCTTAAAATATAAAAATATTATTATTTTTAATATCAAAATTATATCTAACTAATTTAATTCAATTAAAATTATTATTATGACTTGTTATTTTAAATCTCACACATTTACATTAATATTTTGACAATCCTTATTCCACCTTTATAATTTTTATGTTAATTCTTATTACTTTACGTCAAGATTTTTCAACTATTAATTTCACTATAATTATTTTATCCTTACTATTATTCATTTATACATTAAAATTAATAAGCCATTATATACTTTATGTCACGACCCGAAACTCTCATCGAGCCCGTGACAATCGCTGCGAAGTCCCGATAGACATTCATTACCCGAAATATCAATCGAAATCTCGTAAAGCTTAACATCAATTTTTCTCGCTTCCCCCGTGAGTATTAGTTACTAAAATCATGTTTGGAGAGATTATAAACTACTTCCAATTCAAAACAATAGAAAAATAATTTTTTCCTCACAGAGGCATTTTGGTCATTTTTCCTTAAAAATCTCGAAATCTACTAAAAACGTAGTAAGCGAGTACAAAACACATAATTCATAATAAAAAATAAGTTTTAAAGTCTAAAATCTTCATTTAAAACGAAATTACGATTATTTGGATATAATAAGAAAATAAAAGAAATATTAAGTAAAATAATTATTTTCTTATAAAACAATATTTATAGAGTTATACGTAAATAATTTTTGTAGCATAAAAGCTAAATAAATTCATACATACTGTAATACAGTAAGTCAAAGTATTTAATTTAATTTACAATAACAAGTGGGCCCTTTGAATAAACAAAAGTAAAGAGGAATGTGAACCTACAGTTTGGAAAATGCAATTCCAATTGTAGTCCTCGATGAGATCAGTTATCTACAGCTTATTCTAAACCTGAAATGGGTGGAAAGGAGAGTGGTGAGATTTTATAATCCCAGTGAGTAAACAAACATCATTCAAAAGATCTAAAGTCGAGTAAAAGGAGACTATTAAAACATTTCATCTAAATATGTTTTTCATAACATAAATACTCATTTCATTTAAATAATCAACATGACTTATAAGTATTTTAAAAGCTTGGCTCCTGCCAAAATCATTCTCGGAGATACCTTGGCCGAGACATTTATCCGAGTCCACCAAGACTGTTAAAAATTTCGTATACACATAAATATATTATTAGTTTGAAAACACAGTCATTCCTTGACGTTAGTGAAGTTCATCATCACAAGGTGGTTCGGCATGACGTGAACTCTATCCATACATCAGGAGATACCCTACACGCCTCTCCGACCGAGGTACATATATATATATATCCGAATTCCGTGCCCCTCTAATAGGCTGGTCCACAGAATCCGCCTACTGTAGCAAGCTAAACCCATCATACAATTAAATTTTGACAGCATGACAGGGCTAATATTTTACCACCTAGCCTATAAGGGTAAAATAAAATAATTGATTCAATTCATAAAACACAGCCCATCCAGTCATGCCAACACAATAATAATATAACATAAGCCATCAATTTCTAATCATAAATTTACAACATACCGGTGGTCTCCAATTGCTCTATTTTCAAAATCGTTATTTCGTTTCAAGACAATTTATAAAATCTTTTCATTTAAACACATTTTTGTTTATAAAACCTAAAATTTGCCATTTAACTCATTTTCATAAAATTTCACCAAAACCGAGTTAAAACATACTTTAGATAATTAAAATGATGATAAGGTTACTCACAATGTCTAGAATGAGGATTTTCGAAGTACTCAGATTACTGGTCCTTGGGTGCAATTCCCTTGCCTTTGTTAAAGGACTCACCACCTTAACACAGTACAAAATCGAGAAACTTACTTCATTGGTACTAAATTGAATTTAAACTAATTTAGACTACTAATGCATGATATGAAATGCAAAATGCACTGGTAACCATCTAATCCCCAGTATTGGCCTAATTCGACTTATCACCCGATTAATTGCTAACGCATCCAATTTAATCCCAAATTATTCCATTTCTTTTCTAATGCCTCAATTCACCAAACATTATTCAAATAACACCAATTTTAGCATCAAAACCCTCCCATTTCTTCATGGAAAAATTTGGCCATTATAGTGCACTAACACCGTGATTTTTCCTACTTAATTTTTTCTCACCATTATTCATCATTTTCTAAGCCATTTCTCTTGAAATAATAACAATCCATCACCCACACACATTAAGGAAGATTTGGCCAATGAAGATTCATGGGGAAAATGGATTCTTTTCTTGTTGTTTTGCTTCTAAATATGCTAAACTAACTAAAAACACTAACATATCTTAAAATCAATTCAATCCAACATCTTTCTCTCTCCATACCCATTTTGACCAGTCATGAATTCATCATGAAAACATGTAATTTAACCATGAAAAATAAGGAGAAATGCTTAAGGAAAATAGATTTCAAGTTTAAATTGAAAAATCGTACATTTTTCACTTGTTTTCCTTGATTTTCCACACTTTTTCTCTTGAAATCCTCCACCTAGGTTTTGTTCTTGTTTTTTGTTTCTTTCCTTTTGTCTTGGCCGAATATGGAGAAGAAGAATGGGATAAATATGGGCTGATTTTAATAGAAAATAATAAAATATCCTGGCTTGACACATGGCATGTTTCCATTGGTCCATTTTTAAAACTTTAAAAATTTTAAACCTTTTATCTCTACCACATGATTAGTTAAAGGTCAAAATGAGGATAAGGGAAGACCATGTGCTGGACAAGTGTCCTGGTGGTGAAAAATTACTGTTTTGCCCCTAGAGTGATAAAATTACCATTTTGCCCCTATGCTCAAAAAATATCGAAATTATAACTTTTTCACTTATCAACCTCAAATTATACTCCAATGAGTCAAATGTGATCAATCTTAATCAAAAAAGTCTTTCAATATTTCAATTTTATCCTCAGGTAGAAAAATTACCATTTTACCCCTAGATAGTGAAAATTCTGATTTGACTCCAAATTAATCCTCGAACTTCGAATCACCATTTTAAGTCATTCCTTAACTGTAAAATTTTCAATTTCACTCTAAAATCTCTATTTGATCTAGTTCGAGGCTTAAATCAACTTTGTTGTTCCTCTAGTTACAATATCAACTTTTGTAAATTTTTCGAGACTCTCTTAGCATGTAAACATGCTATCCATCACGTGTATGTCATGACAAGTATTTTATAAGGTTGGGCTTTACACTTTAAACTTGAGAATAAAAGTTTAAATGTTTAATTTTTTAAAAAATTATATTTATTTGACATAATTGACTTGTTACATTAAATCTCATATATTTATATCAATATTATGACCATTATTGTTCCACCTTTATAAATTTTTACATTGATTCTTACTGCATTACCTCAACGTTTTTCAACTATTAATTTACTCTATAATTATTTTTATTCTTACTATTATTAATTCATAGATTAAAATTTGTAAGTTATAAAATACTTTAAACACGAGAATAAAAATTTATATCTTTAATTGCTCCAAAAATTATATTTATTTTAATTTAATTGACTTATTACGTTAAATCTCACACATTAAGTCAATATTTTGATAATACTTATTCCACTTTTATTATTTTTTATATTAATTCTTACAATTTTATGTCAAAGTTTTTCAACTGCTAATTTTCACTATAATTATTTTTCTCCTTACTATTTTTCATTTATAAATTAAAATTTGTAAACCGTTAAATACTTTAAACTCAAAATAACGATTTAAATGTTTACTTTTCCAAAAAATTATATTTATTTGACTTCATTAATTGTTAGGATAAATCTCACACGTTTATGTTAATATTTTATATTGTTCCATATTTATAATTCTTTACATTACTTCTTACTATTTTTCTCCTTACTATTTTATATTGTTCCATATTTATAATTATTTTTCTCCTTACTATTTTTCATTTATAAATTAAAATTTGTAAACCGTTAAATATTTTAAACTAAAAAATAATGATTTAAATGTTTACTTTTCCAAAAAATTATATTTATTTGACTTCATTAATTGTTAAGATAAATCTCACACGTTTATGTTAATATTTTATATTGTTCCATGTTTATAATTCCTTACATTACTTTTTACTATTTCATGTCAATGATTTCAAATTACTAATTTTCACTATAATTCTTTTTATCTTTACTTTTATTCATTTATAGATTAAAATTTGAAAGTTATTATATACTTTAAACTTGAGAAAATCAATTTAAATGTTTTTTTTTAAAGCAAGTAGTATATATTTCATTAAAGAAGTACAAAAATCTACCAACAGGGTAGTATAAATATTTAAATGTTTAGCTTTCCTAAATATTATGTTTTAAGTGAAAATTATTAATTGAAAAACTTTGACATAAAATAGTAAGAATTAATATAAAAAGTTATAAAGGTTAAATAAGCATTATCAATATATTGACATAAATGTGTGAAATTTCACGTAATAAATCAATTATGTCAAATAAGTATAATTTTTTTGAAAAATTAAATATTTAAATTTATATTCTAGAGTTTAAATTATTTAACAATTTTAAAATTTTAATATATAAATAAAAAATAGTAAAGATAAAAGTAATTATAGTAAAAATTAGTAGTTGAAAAACTTTTACAAAAAATAGTAAAAATTAATGTAAAAAATTATAAAAGTGGAACAAAGATTGTTAAAATATTAACGAAAATTTGTGAGATTTAATGTAACAAGTTAATTATATCAAATAAACATAATTTTTTAAGAAATTAAATATTTAAATTTTTATTCTCGAATTTAATGTATGTAACGGCTTACAAATTTTAATCTTTAAATGAAAATAATAGTAAGGATAAAACGAATTATAGTGAAAATTAGTAGTTGAAAAACGCTGACATAAAGTAGTAGGAATTAATGTAAAAAATTATAAAAGTAGAATAAGTATTGTCAAAATATTGGTGTTAACATGTGAGATTTAATGTAATTAGTTAATTATGTCAAATAAGCATAATTTTTTTGAGAAATTAAACATTTAAATTTTTATTCTCGAGTTTAAAGTATATAACAGCTTACAAAATTTAATAAGAAAATGAATAATAGTAAGGATAAAAATAATTATTGTGAAATTAGTAGTTAAAAAATCTTGACGTAAAGCTACACGAATTAACATAAAAAATTATAAAAGTGGAATAAGTATTGTCAAAATATTGACGTAAAAGTGTGATATTTAATATAACAAGTTAATTATATTAAATAAACATAATTTTTTGAGAAATTAAATATTTGAAATTTTAATCTCAAGTTTAAAGTATGTACCAACTTACAAATTTTAATAGTAAGGATTAAAATAATTATAATAAATATTAGTAGTTCAAAAATTTTGACGTAAAGTATCAAGAATTAACGTAAAAAATTATAAAAGTAAAACAAATATTATCAAAATATTGACGTAAATGTGTGAGATTTAACATAATAAGTCAATTATGTCAAATAAACATAATTTTTGAGAAAATTAAACATTTAACTTTTTTCTCTTGAATTTAAAGTGTTTTACGACTTATAAATTTTAATATATGAATGAGAAATAGTAAAGATAAAATAATTATAATATTAATTAGTAGTTGAAAAACCTTTGAGGTAAAGTGATAAGAATTAACCTAAAATATTATAAAAGTGGAAAAAGAATTATCAAAATATTGACGTAAATATATAAGATTTAACATAATAAGTCAATTATGTCAAATAAATATAATTTTTTAAAAAATTAAACATTTAAATTGTTATTTTCGAATTTAAAATGTTTTATTGCTGACGAATTTTAATCTTTGCATGAATAATAGTAAAGATAAAAATAATTATAGTGAAAATTAGTAGTTGAGAAACTTTGACATAAAGTAATAAAAATTATAAAGGTGGAATAAGAATTGTCAAAATATTAACGTAAATGTATGAGATTTAACGTAATAATTTAATTATGTTAAATAAACATAAATTTTGAAAAATTAAACATTAAAATTTTTATTCTTAAGTTTAAAGTATTTTATGGCTTACAAGTTTTAATCTATGAATGAATAATAATAAAGATAAAAATAATTATTGTGAAAGTTAGTAGTTGAAAAACTTTAACATAAAGCAGGAAGAATTAATTAAAAAATTATAAAGGTAAAATAGATATTATTAAAATATTAACATAAACTAATGAGATTTAACTTAACAAGTCATAATAATAATAATTTTAATTGAATTAAATTAAGAAATGTTATTAAAGTCTTGATTCACTCTTTTGTGCTCATATAGGATGGAATTCATACTTTCCAAGACTTTGTTCGTGGAGGGTTGATTGAGTATCTTGATGTTAATGAACAGAACAATGCCCTGGTCTGTTTTCATCTATTATTTGTTAAGTTGTAATTGACAGATTGTGAATCTCAAGGCATGATTATCCCCTTTCTTCATATTTAGATTGCATTATATGAGGGAGAGGCCACATCTGAAACAACCCATATTGAGATAGAGCCTTTCACCATCTTAGGCGTCTGTGCTGGGTTAATTCCATATCCTCATCATAATCAGTCACCAAGAAATACCTATCAGGTTTTGTCTATCGTTTTAATATGCAATTCAGTGATTTTCTCTTTTTATGACATTTAAGTCTTATGCTATGTGTGTGTTTATATATAGTGTGCTATGGGTAAGCAAGCTATGGGAAGCATTGCATACAACCAGGCAAGTACTCTTTCTTATATTTTGTGGTAACAAAATTTTGTTTCCCCTTTCCTGTACAGGATTGTTGTATTCTGGATTGGTGATGGCATTGCATCATGTAAAGCAACATGCTTTAGCTGTGTTTATGAAGATATGAGGCCAGTTTTATGTCTGCAAAAGTCTTGTTGTGCTAATGTAAATATTGTCATATTGCAATTCAAATGTATTACATAGCCTATATGCACTAATGTGAAAACTTGTACTTACCTGGATATTTACAGTATTTGATCTTTGGTACAATAGCTATGCCCTGTAAGCTTTTGTTATTATTATGAAACATTTTAAAATGTTGCCATTGATAGTCAACAGATTCCCTTTTCTTTTCAGCAACCCCCCCACCCAAAAAAAAAAAAAAATCAAAACAATAAATATAAAAGGAGAAAATTGCTTGAGAGTAAATCTCTTGTTCCATAAGGAGAATGTCAATTTATTACCAAATTTTTTATGCTACATGTCCTCATTGCATTTGTTGTGTTTCAGTTCTTTTTCCTTCTGTTGGAATGTTTTGTTCGGCTGTTTCTGTCTGAGATGTTAAGACTGTTAGTTTGAGTCTTTTAGATTTCTTTAATTGGTCATTGGCAGGATAAAGAGTTGTAGTTCGTTGTATCTTTTCTTTCAGTGTTCTTGATTTTTTTTTTTTTATAAGTTTGCTATTTGAAATTACAGTTTTCTCGAATGGACTCCGTACTTTACCTGTTGCTTTATCCTCAACGGCCTTTATTGACAACAAGGACAATTGAGCTGGTAAGCATGCAGTGTGTTTTTGAGGGTGGTACATCAGTATGTGCGATAACTAAATACTTTGCTCCCAGGTTGGATATGATAAGCTTGGAGCTGGTCAGAATGCTACTGTTGCTGTGATGAGTTATAGTGGCTATGATATAGAGGATGCTATTGTGATGAACAAGTCATCTCTGGATCGTGGGTTTGGTCGTTGTATTGTCATGAAGAGGTAAACTGTTTTGTAACTTGTTGATTTTATTTCTTTTCTTCCTTCTGGTTGCAACATTGTAATCCTTTGTTGTGTTTGTGCATTTTGAGATCCCACTTGAGTTTAGAGACTCCAGTTTGCTCACGTCAGATATTCTCCATTGAACAGTTACACTGCCATTTATCAGAAGAATTATGAGAACGGTACATCAGATAGAGTACTTAGGCCACAAAGAACAGGACCTGGTTCAGAAAGGATGCAGGTAACACATGATGGTGCATTTATGTAGTTTTCCCACTTCATTCTAATGGATTCTGTATTTTGCATCTCTCTATGGCATCATTCAGGTATCCTCACACCATAATTGCTTACTATGACAAATGATTTAACATGTCTTCATGTATGTTTGGTGGCAATTTTTGCTTTGTTCTCCCTTTCTTGCTTGTTCACTTTGTTTGATTTCTTATTGCCTTTTTAAACTTGATTTTTGCTCTTTCTCTTTTTGGTCTTTCTTGATTCTCCTCTTTTTGTTGTTGAGCCTGTTCAGTTGTCTCCTAGCAATTTTAGCCTTCTTAGCACTCTGTAAATATGCCAGCTATCCACTTGCATGCAACACACTGCAATTCTTGGAAATAATATTTTTATTTTCTAATCAGCAGAAACATTCTCCGAACCTAACCAGTATCAGCTATTATGGGAGAGTGGTCATGTCCTTTTGAGCATATATGCTTTACCCTCAA
Source organism: Theobroma cacao (assembly GCF_053813885.1). Taxonomy (NCBI): domain Eukaryota; kingdom Viridiplantae; phylum Streptophyta; class Magnoliopsida; order Malvales; family Malvaceae; genus Theobroma; species Theobroma cacao. The sequence goes on from NC_142643.1 coordinate 35,201,696, forward strand.
TAGCAGTGAAAAAGACCTGCAAATGGCAGAGTTTAAGATCATATGGAATTTTTCAAACTAAGCACACTCCATTGTGCCATTATACTCAACTCCTTAAAATGATAGGTGATTTAACCATGTTTCTTGTTACTATAGGGTGATTTGCATAATTCTCACTGTCAAAATCTTGCATGCAAGGGAAGCACTATTTCTAGGATGCCCATTTCTTATCCTGTTTTACAATAGGTGATTGCATTAAATCTTAGTGCTAAGTGTTCTCTTTTCTGGTTATAGATTTTCATATAGATATTGGATGATGATGGACTTGCTGCTCCTGGGGATATAACATCTATAATAATTAGGAGTCTCATTCATATTCTGCATGAAATGAAAACACTGTTTCTAGGATTCCCATTACTTGTCTTGTTGTGTAATCTGGTGATGACTTCCAATCTTACTGCTTAGACTTCTCTTGTCTGGCACATTGTTTCTTTATTATAGATACTGGATGATGATGGACTTGCTGCTCCTGGGGAGATAATTAAGCCAAATGACATCTATATCAATAAGGAATCTCCTATTCATACCACAGGGCAACGTGTCCCCGCAGATGGACAGCAAGATATGTGAGTTGTTTCTTTCATGTGGCCATTTTTATTGGTGGTTTAGTTTACCTATGTTTTTTACCTGATTAGCAATATGCAGTGGATATAAACCTGCTAAACAAACATTTAAAGGTCCCGAGGGAGAGTCTTGTGTGGTAGATAGAGTTGCCTTTTGCTCTGATAAGAGTGAGAATTTATGTATCAAGTTTATAATTCGCCATACACGTAGACCGGAGGTATGAAATATAGTTTGATTTCCTTTTGAAATAATTTGTTTATCATGAACATTTGGCCGACTCTCATGTTATACTTGTTCATTCAGGTTGGTGACAAATTTAGTAGCAGACATGGGCAGAAAGGTGTTTGTGGCACCATCATTCAACAGGAAGATTTCCCATTTTCTGAAACTGGCATCTGTCCTGATTTAATCATGAATCCTCATGGTTTTCCAAGGTATTTTCTTTTGCTTTGTCATACTAATGTACTGATCATGGCATTTATTCTGAAGCATTTAAGCATTTAGAGACCAGTAAGCATCATGCAGTAGCCCAAATGCTTTTGTGTGCATATTTCGCAATTAAGAGTGGTTTCTTTGCACACATGGAACAAACACTATTACTGAAAAAGATAAATTTCCACACACCAAGTACCTAACACTTAATTTTAGGAGTTCCAAAATGAATGTCTCCTTTTCTAGTAAGTCCTTAAAATTTTAATTTAAAACATTTCCTCATATTTTCAAGTAAAAAATTCAATTTCTGATACTAAAGAAATGCAAAATTTATAATTTAAAAAAGATAAGACAGAATGGCATAAGGTGCTCCTTCTAAAACTGCATGCTAGGTCGAAAATACCATGTAAAATATTATAGAGGAATTTACACAGATCAGTAAAATGTTGATAAACTGATTGCATGCAAAGTGCATAGAAAATTTGGATGTGCAAATGTAAATGTGTGAGTGTGCAATTCCGCAATTGGGCTGCATTTGACTCTTTTCTCTCGCATCAATTATGGTAGCTAAGGTTCTCTTTTCTTTTTTTTCTTTTTTTTTGGGGGGGGGAGAGTGGTGGAGTGACCAAGTTTTAGGTGCATAATAACTAAATTTATGATATCTTTTATTTTGTTGATGTCATTAATGAAATTATTTATGTACATTATTGTATGTATTTAAATATATTGAAATTATAGTAAGTTTGTATTCTTGAGCATAGTATAGACTTAAAGCAAGTTATTGTATACATTGTATTTCGTTTTATTAATACTATATACAAAATATAGGACAGTACCATACAAGAAAATAACTTTAGAAAAAGAAAAAAAATCAACATTAAGTATTTGTATGAGAAGATAACTTTGTGTGTAGCAATGTAATTGAGAAATTAAATGCATCATGGAGTACTTGTACAAAGGAATTTTGTGAAAGGTTAAAAAAGTTCACCATGGTAATTATTGATTAGAAAGTTGAGAAGTAATCAAGACTTTGGTAAAATAAATTGAAATTTGAATGGTTGTGTGAAGAATTTGATTAATCAAGGGGGCAAGTAAAAATAACTGAGAAAACCTCAATGGGGCTAAATATAGTTTGGAAAGGCCAAGGTGGACCAAGTTAAGGAAAGAAAAAAAAAAACTTAGAATGACCTCTTAGGCAAAAGTAGGATTTGGAAAAGCAAGGAGGGGTAGCCCATCTGGCTCTGTCCTTGTATGTACTGAAATTACTTATATGCTTTGTTCTTCAGAGGTTGCAATACCAGTTTTATTTATATAGGTTTAATTGGCATCACTCAGTAGATTTATTTTTTACTGATATTCTTCTTTATAATCAGTCGGATGACAATAGGTAAGATGATAGAGCTTCTTGGGGGTAAAGCTGGAGTTTCGTGTGGTAGGTTTTATTATGGAAGTGCCTTTGGAGAAGCGAGTGGTCATGCAGACAGGGTTGAAGCTATAAGGTGGATTACTGCTTCCCAACATATGACTTTAATATCCAAATATTTCAAATTTCAGTTCTCGGAACTTTTCCCTGCTTTGTGACAGTGAAACACTTGTGAAGCGTGGTTTTAGCTACAACGGCAAGGACTTCCTTTACTCAGGTTTTGCTTCTTATTTCATCCCACCTGAAGTAAATAAATGTTGAGTACTAGACATTTGAAAAGCATCATTTTACACATTTTTCAGGTTACAAGAGCAACCTGTGGTCTCTCGTCTCTTGCACTTTGCATAATGTGTAAAATGTGGATAAAACATGCATAGACATGTGTATTGGTGGGTGTATACATATGCGTCCTGATACTTCTAAATTTGAGCCAGGTATCACAGGTTGCCCACTACAAGCATATATCTTCATGGGGCCAATTTACTACCAGAAATTAAAACATATGGTGAGATTTTCATCCCATTACAGTATGCAACTCTTAGTTGTTGATAATCCTAGCTCTTGGTCCTGGGTCAAAGACATTCTGATAATTTATTTGGTGAAAGAAACTGCAGGTCTAAGTTTAATTTTGGTCCCTCTAATTTCATCAAATGTTACTTTAATCCCTTTTCTTCAATTTTATTTAACTAAATATCTATACTTCTATGAATTATTAAACTAATAAGATTAATACCTTTGCTAACTTACTGTCATTAAGGTGATGACTTGGTGGATAGCATGGCATTTCGATAAAAAATGACTTGTAAATTTTTTAGCCAAATGATAATTTAATTTTTCTTTCTTTCTTTCTCCCTCTCTCTCTCTCTCTCTCTCTCTCTCTCCACATAATTCTCACTTTTTCACCTTTCTTAACATATATTTTTGCCTTTCAAGCACCATACCAGCCATCAAAAAAGAAACATAAAAAAAATTTCCTTTATTTGATTGTATTCCAAACACTTATACAAGCCAAAAGACACACTCATCAGGAAAAAATATTTCTTAAGAAATAGTCAAACCATCCAATAAATCAAATTCCATCACTGCAACAACTGCCGATGTCCTCCCTCTGTCACCTTTCGTCAGTTGCACAGCAGCACTTATCTGAACATTCAGCTTATAATGAAAATAAATATATACTTAAGTAATTTGTAATGCATTCAATATTAATTTAGCTAGTGGAAGCCCAAGGCTTTGACTTATATTTGCTCATGATACTTTTAATGATGATTATGTTCTGGATAAAATCCATGCCAGAGGCAGTGGGCCCCGAGTTATGCTAACTAGGCAGCCTACTGAAGGCAGAGCCGGAAATGGAGGTTTTTATTTATACATAGATAGAAAATTTCTCCATTTGTGTTTTACTGAAGGATTATATATTATAATAGCTATTTGTTTTCTAGGACTGCGTGTTGGAGAAATGGAACGTGATTGCCTGATTTCTTATGGAGCTAGCCTGTTGATTTTTGAGCGCCTAATGATCTCTAGTGATCCTTTTGAAGTTCAGGTAACAGCTCAATGCTTTTGCACTTTGTTGAATCAGTTATCAAACTCGGGAAACTTATAGTTTTGTTGTGAGTTTTTCAATCACCAAACTGCACATCAGTGTCTTTGTTAGAAGGCTTATTAACAAATTGGGAAAAACATAAGTAACGCTTTAGCATTTAGAAAGTTTTCTTGTCATAGATCACTTCTTTACAGGATGAAGATCTTCTATTAGATCTGTGACCAACTTTTGGCAAAATTCAATTAAGCTTTAACATGTATGATTTTGACTTATTTTTAGTCATAAACGCTGTTTCTGTAGTGTTCTTAGAAAATCCAGTCTGTGATACTACAAACCTTTGCCCTTTCATCTATTTGTGATATTTCTTCCCACAATTAAAACCCTAATTATATCTAATCTTAGGTAATGTTTTTAATTTATACACATCTTGGAAGAAATTTTAAGTATGGTGCTTTTACCAAGTCACATTGCTGGCTGTCAAAATTTGCTCATATCACTCCTGCACTTGGTATTTGTGAAAAATGTTATCCCACTAGTTTCAAATTTGCTGCCCTTGTTAACCAACTCTGTTAACTTTGTTGATGTGACAAATATTGACCTTTTTATTTTTACATGAAATTATGTGGCAAAAACTAAAATTAAAAAAAAGTTACAAGTGAAAAGTAAAGGCTTTTCTTTTGTTTCTTTTGTCTGTCTGTTATCGCTCCTCCTTTCTCTCTCCACTTCTGTTAGCTCTCCTCCCTCAAAGATGCCTCAATTAGAGCTTCATGACACTCATCTCCACACCATATTTTTCGAGATTGCACAGTCATTCTCTTCCTATTTTGAAATATCCTCTTCGTCTATATATGGTAGTTTTATCTCATTTCAATATCTGCCAGTCTCTTCACCTTTAAAGGGGAAGGGTGGCTAAAAGAAGAGCAAACATAGCTGTTTGTTTACGCTTCCCTACTATACTAGCCCTGTGCTTCTCTTGATTTAAGCTAGTCAAAGTCTTGATCACATTTGAACATTTGACCAAGAATAGAGACTCATTGCATACTTTAATAGTTTTCTCTGCATATTTTATCAAAGCCATTGTACCTGACATTTATGGAGTTTTCACACAGGTTTGTAGAAAGTGTGGTTTGTTAGGATATTTCAGTCATATGCTGAAAAGAGGGATTTGTTCTTCCTGTAGTAATGGAGATAATATCTCTATGATTAAGTTGCCATATGCTTGCAAGCTCTTATTTCAGGTATGGTTTGACATTTGATTGTGGTTATTAGCATGATTGAATAAGAAATGAGATCTTTGACTCAATGTTCTAATTCTGTATGTGATGAAGCTTGTTTCTTGGATATTTTGTTGGGAATTTCATGTGAGCAAGTTTCAGTGACTTATTCCTTAATTGTGTTTTAATTGTCTTATGTGCATATAGAAACGTGCTTCTTTTGAGAATCCTTTTTACTTGAATGAGTTTATGGATACGTTTGACTGGTAAATGAAGGCTTTTCATTTTATTGCTAATCAAGGCTCACTATGAGAAAAGTTAAAGTCTCAAAGGTTTAGTGTCGAATTTTCGAATGTCTCCTTTAATGAGTTATTAAAGGCAGGATTTGCATCTTTTGACTAAGCAATGCTGGGCTGGTGATCTGTCCCAGTAAATAATTGTGGACAGCTTTGGTAAAAATGATTATGCAGGTTGGAGAATTAATTAGTCTATTCAAGATTTGATGTCGTTTGCTGACAAGATTCCTTGTCCTTTGCTATCATCTAATGCAACAACAATGCAAATTGATGGAATTTGATTGACATTGAGGCATTACTTGGCACTGTTGTGTTTTCAAAATCACGGTTTTTGTTTTGAGAAATTTGGAAGCTGACAACAAATTGTATGTTTGATAAAGTATATACCTTTCCGCTTTCTTGAAATGAAAGCAAAACGTTCAAAACAAGTGGTAATAGAAAATCTTGTTCTCATTAAGAATTCAAGATGGAAAATAACAGTGACCAAGCAATGGCACTGTGGACTTTGAAATTTCATAATATAATTGTGGTAAAAATACTTACCTAGCAGTAGTTTTTGCATGAGGTATGGATTATTATTCTTTTACAATATTGTTGGAGTTTTTAAACTCCATAAGGGTTAGATTGTTGTGATATGTTCATTTAAATAGCTTGATGAGACGTGGAAATCATCATCTAATCTCATATGTGAAGTTGAAAAACTCTACCTGCAGTTTTTTAGATAACATCCAAGGAATATTTATATAGTGTGTTAATCTGAATTGTCTCTCATTTCAAATTTTTATTGTAATAACCTCATTGATGATAGCAGGAGTAAATATTTTTTCTACTTTCAATCTTATTTTCAATAATTTATTTGCCACAGTGATTTGATCAAATGCTTTCGAATGACATGCTTTCAGGAACTGCAATCAATGAACATTGTTCCTCGCATCAATTTAGCAGAACCATAAGACAGTCGAAGCCCAATAGAGTATGAATCTCTTTCCAGTGTAATTGAAATACTTAGATTGTATTTTTTTATTGGTAGGAATTGTATGTTTGTTTTTAGTTTAGTTCAATACTATTGATTTGCCAAACGCTGGAGAAAGCCTTTTTAGCTATTCATAGTTAGTTTATTATCAAAAAAAAAAAAAAGAAAAAAGAAATGCATATTTAGTAATTTTATTCAGCTCTTTTGGCTTTTGTGCAATGAGTATTTAAGTATATATAAGAAAAAATCAGATTGATTGCCTTAGTGGAGTTGGCTCTTGATTTGAAGTTGTCAATGAAGGATGATGTAAGGTTGATTCATTTGCTGCATCATATGATCTTATATTTTCTTAGTACATCTCGTAATCATTCAAATACATCCGGATCAGATATGTTTTTTGCTTCTCCTTTTTGGGAGCTTGATACTACTATATCAACAGTTTTCTTTTATTGTCCATTTGCAGAGTTACAGAGACGAAATCATAGGTGGTAATATTTTCAGTCTAGTGTGTTAACACAGAATCAAAGTCTTTCATGTTAAGTTAAATTAATAGCCATTATGGATAGTGTTATTTCAAGCTGTGGCACTAGGCTGTGTGGGAGAAGAAAGGAAAACGTAAACAGAAAAAACTGATCCTCTTCTATTATTGAATTTCCTTTTCTTTTTTTTTTCTTTTAAAACTACTTGCATTTTTTTCCGTTTCTTTTAATCTAAATAATTTCAAATATTTAGAATATATAAAGTAGATATTGTTCGAATTATGTATTTTTTTAGAAAAAAAAGAAGAAGAGAATTTTAATGTAATGAATTATTGTTATTAGAAAGAGAGGAAGATCGAGAAACCAAAAAAGAAGAAGTAAAGATAATAAAAGGTGGTACGTGATTCATAAATTAAAACAGTATTTTGACTATTTTTCTTTTGTTTTTTAATTTATTCTCGTCTTGAAGTGTTTTTTTCTATAACAAATGTTTTCTTCTTATTATAAATGCTAGAATTGGGTCTGCGCGTTGTTCTCGGGTGAAGTAAAAGACTTTGAACGAAGTGTTGATATAAAAATATACAAACACAAAAGCTGCTACAATTTTTAATTCAAAGTGGAAGAGCACATCATAGTTGTTTATAATCATATGCATTCATTCCCACCCACTTAGCAAAAAGTTAATGCCCATGAACAAATTAAGATCATAATCAGCTGCTTTGTTTTTGTAGATTTTTGTATATATATATAAAAGTTAACATCAGAGTGTTCAATTTATCATGCTGCTTGTAAACAAAAAATATAAGATACTCTGGGTCATAATTATTAGTGAGATTGTAGAATTTCTTGATATTATGGGGTGGGCAAAGACTCTTCAAGTGAGGCTGTTTTTTGATGATTGGGTTGTTTTGAAAGATCCTCTACATGGGAAAAGCGAAATAAAAAGTTAGGTTTGGTAAAGAGTTTAGCAGCTAAGGAATTAAGCTGATCTAGATAATAATATTAAGTAAAAAATAGAAAAGGAAAGGCCATATGGGAGAGGATTAATAAAGAAAAATCAGATATTAACAAATTGAAATAATGACATGATTAATAGGAGTTGAGATGATAAAGGTAAATACAAAATAAATATTTTTTAATCAATCTTAGAGCATGTGTTTTTTTCTTTTTGAGTTGAAAAGTGTAGGAGAAAATATTTTTAAATTATTTAGGCCTTGAAATAGTTGTTTAGTAGAAGATTCGTTATATAATTTGGATGAAGAAATGAGTTAAGTTGGTAGTTGGGAACTCAGATGTATTACCTCTTAAGTCAATAAGCACACACAAAGCTAATTCTATCTTGAAGGTTGAAAAATTGATGTAGCAGGTTAACACTTGTAATGTGGATAATGTATCAGAAATGGAGGAATATATCAATTGTACCTGGTTTTGTATTTCTTGGTGGGTGATTCTCCTCTTTTGCTGGTAGCGGGTTGTTTCTATGGTGTAGACTTTGAGAAAAGTTCTTTAGCTACATGGCTTTTGATCGGTGATAGCAAAAGTTGTTTTTTTGGTTGTTTTATTAATGCTGGAGGTGTTGCCGATCCTGAAGCATCAGCAGAACTTAGAGTGTGCCATTCTTGGCTTCATAGCTCATCACAGTCAAACATTTTGTAGTTGGCAATTCCTGTTTTGATTGCCCTAGTTGTTAACCTATGGTGAAAATCCTTGCTTGCTTGATCAATGCTTAGACAGGTTCAAGTAGTGTCATGCGACTGATAGAAGTGTTGCAAGTTTTGTAATTGTTACACCAACCACCTTTTCTGTTGGCGTATCAAAGGCTACCAACTCCATTTGTCTAATATGATTCTCCACAATAAGTTATATGCAGTATCTAAAATCAAAAAGATATAATACATGATTTTCTGTTAAATATTAAAAACTGAAAATAAGTGCTTGATAAAGGAAGTAAAACATTTGATTAATTGATGCGTGAGATTAAAGAGTGAAAAAGAAGAATTCATCGGTCAATAATACATATTATGTTAAAATTTGTTAATTTTGTTTATAATCTATTTACGATCACATAGAAGATAATATTACGACTAGAAGGGTATTACAGAATTAGGGATGTCAATGGGTACCCTACCCGGTTATACCGAGTTAAAGTACTCAATAAAAGGGTTCGAGTAAGGTTCAGGTAGTGATTTCACTACCCAAATCGAGTTCGGGTAGGGTTCGGGTACCATGCCTTGGGTACCCGTTACTCGAACCCGATTACTATTTATAAATATTTTATTTTTATTTTTTTTGGCAGAAGTAGCTTTATTTCTCAACTTAATTTGTTCTTTCAATTCTCTTCCATACCAAAGCAATAGCTAATCGACCATAAAATCAATGACATAAGAGGAAAAGGAAATATGAAACAAAACAAGAATTTGAAAATAAAAGCTCAAGATAAACCACATACTTATAAAATTGTCAAATTCCTAACTCAAAAAACCCAATGCTAGTTAGGGTAGCATAAACCAAGAAAAGAAACATGTAAATGTAAACAATAACTTGCTAAGTAATAGACAGAAAGGCACTTAATCGAAGAGTGAGAATCCCATATCTTCATCGTCACTCTCCTCCACTTTCTCTTCCTTCTTTTTCTCCTAAATTACTGGTGCTTCTGCCGCTGGGGCAACGCCTCCAACAGGAGCTGCAGCTTTTCTTCCTCAGAAACCTCTGCCTTTGCCACCTCCAATAATCACCTGGAAAACAGCAGAGTTAGGAGTGATGAGAGAGAAAGAGGAGGTAACGCCGCCAGAGGAGTCAACGGCGACAGCATACTGAACGAGTTTCCTCTAGAGCTTGTAAGCAGAAGCAGCAGAACCTTCAAGTTCTCCCTCCAACTGCTTGGTAGTCCATTCCTCGGCGCTGCTCTTGCAAAACAAAAGTGAAAACTCTCATTGTTTTTCTTATTTAATCGGGGTATTTAAACGGGTTAGGGTAATTATAGGGTGGTGAAAATATATTAGGGTTAGGGTTAGGGTAGTAATTTTTAAATTATTCAGGTAGTTAATAGGGTTAGGGTATTTAATTTTTAATAGGGTTAGGGTTCGGGTACTTCAAAATTAATGGATACCCTACCCGTTGACATCCCTATACAGAATCATGTAATAGATTTTGAAATAATTATCTTTGATTATGGTTGAGATCAGTTCTTAAACATATTAATGTAATATAATTTTTTTTTAATAATATATCACCACAATAAATGACAATAGAAAGACAATGAGAAGGCAGTTGAGGATTCTGAACCAAGTTAGTGCAAGCGTTGACAATTAAAGGATAGTAGACATTTGAATAAGTTATTGTGTAATGTAGCTGTTGAGTGAAATGTTAATCTATTATATGATGGGAATAAAAGATATAAATGGTTCTTAATTTGCTTACGTTGGCAGTGGTGCTTTTTCTTCATTTTTTGTGCACCAATATTTCCTAGCATTGAATCACAATGCTACTCCACATTCATTATAAGAATTATAGTACCATCTATTAGAGCAATCAATATCAGTAATTGTTGCTTTGATTTTGTATTTAGTTTCCTACAACGTGTTTGAGTTGTTAGTATATTTCTATTAGACAATTAAGTTTCTAATATTGTGAGGTATACTTTTTCTACTTGTATTTTGGTTGGGTTAGCAATATTGATATCTGCTATGGTTGAGTCTTTGATTTCATTGCTCTTTATTGCTAACTGGTGGGGCAACATCTGCATATCAATAATTTGGACACTGAATGACTCTTTTCCATACTTGTATGTTGATTTGTTATTACGTAATGGTCTATTTGTAATATAATATGAAAAATTTTAGATATCAATAGTACCTTTGTTTGTGGACCATAGTTTCTTGACATACCATTTTGGTGGCAGAGCAGGAAGTAAGGTAAAGGATATCTACATAAATAGTTTAAAATTAAGAAAATCTTGATTAAGATGAATCAATTTAAGTGTTGGTATATATACTATACTTTTTTTTTATGCTAAAAATTCACGCAGGGCCCAACTACCCTGTTAAATTTTATTAATTATGAAATAAAAAAGTACAAAGGAGGGGGACTGAAACCGTACCTCCAAATTACATGATCATAAGAAAGTTTTAGAGAATCACCTAGAGTAAGGAAAACCATTTTACGTGCATAACTTTTGATGCTACAGTAAAACAGATATTCCTTACTATTACATTGAGACAATAAACTAAACTAAAATTTAAAACAAGAAATGAAAATAAGAAAAGTACCTAGAGTGGAGTGTTTCATTTTATGACCATATTTTTTACTATCGTCATAAAATTGAAACACTTCCATATTACAAAAATTTATGTGCATAACAAAAGAAGAAAAATAAATTAGGAGTACTACTCCTTTACATTCATTTGAAGCGAACATGAAGTAAACTAACTTTATCTAATCTAAGAATACCTTTAAGCTGACTTTCTACTTGTGAAAATACTTGCAAGTTCTGGTGCGTATGCCCCTAATTTGAGAGATGGTCTGCTGCCTGGTTTCTTTCTCTATGGATGTGCAAAATCTAAAAAGAGATACCACTCAAGGATCTGCGAATGGAAGCAAGCAAATATCGAGTCCTAGAGGATCCCTGATGACCATCATTTATCATGTGTACCACTACTTTTATGCCCATTTCTATCCAAAGTCTAGTAACATTGTACTCAATACACAAAAGTATGCCACTGTGTAGTGCCATTAACTCTGCTTGTAATGAATCACACGATCCAAAATTTTCAGAAAATCCAAAAATCATGGTACCTGTATGATCTCGAAGAAGTCCTCATGCAGCAGCATTCTGAAAATTATGCTTGCAACTCCCATCAACATTCAACTTAAACTCACCTGCTGATGGTTTATGCCAAGAGAATATTTTTGGTGGATGTGGGGCTGCCTGCTGAAATATTAGACCCCATGCCTGAGCAATCTGTAGATCTCTCCTCCATTGCCACTGATGGAATTGCCTCCCATGAAATAATTGGTTGATAAGTGTGAGTACTGTCCACACCACTCTGTTAGGATACATACCAAGGTTCCTATGTTTCGCATCATTCCTTTCAACCCATAAGAACAAAAAAATAAATAAAGGCATTAACGTGCGTATGTGTCCTTTTTTTTTTGTATAATCACTAGAGAACCACCATGCTCATATAATCTGATAAACATTCTGGGGATGAGTTATGTTGATTTGGAAAAATTTTACAAAATAATTCCAAACTTGTGTAGCAATCGGGCATTCCCACATGACATGCAAGAGAGACTCTTCTGAATTGCAATGTTGGCATTTAGAAACTAACTGAAATCCTTTGGTTTTCAATCGCATGTCAACTGGGATGATAATCATACTACACTTACTCATGTATTTTTTCACCATTGTTGCAACCACGATGATAATCAGACTGATCACATCATTAAGAAGTTGATCTTGATTGATTCCTTCAACTTTATATCCATATAGATCAACCTTTAAATTGTTACCACTGTGAATCAAATCAACCATTGATAAGACATGATGTAATTTTGAGTTATTTGATGAGTGAAAAACATGTTTGCTTTTTTTTATACTTGCGGTCTTCGATACACAGGTCACATTTCTTGACCTCATTTTTTTGATTCTACAAATAGAATTTTTCAATGGTGATCATCAATTTAAGAGCTCCAATAAAGTCTAGTAGGAAAAGAAGTATATAAAAAAAGAATATTAATAAGTATTGAGGTTATCAAATCAGGAGTAAGAGTGAGCGTTGGAAGTAAAAAAAGAATCATATATTAATATATGTGTTAGTAAACTGTAGGTTACCTATCAAAATTGTATCATTTCAGATTTAGCTATTGAACTGATCAATGGAGGTAAAACTAAAATAATATGTAAGGTATGGATTCAAATCTTCCTAGATTGGGTGGATAACAATGCTTTTTGTAAACATGCCCATGATATTTGAGGGAATGAGATTGAAAGAGGTTTTCTTGTCATTGATCTAGAATCTCCTTATTTGATGAAAACATCATTCTTTTAGTTGAGGTTGAAACTATGGTGCATCTAAACTCCTGATCATAAAATGCATTGCATCTGTATGTTCAATCATAATATAAACCTTAAGAAAGTAAATGATAAGTAAAAATATAAATTAATCTTAAAATTGACTATAAGAGATATCAAATGAAAATATTGAATATATAATGGTTGAATGCAATAATGTGAATAGGCATAATCATGATTGTTATGTTATATATACAATAAAATAGTTATATAAATTCAAGTTAAATGAATGGTATAGGTATAAATTAGCATGCAAAAAATAGATAAGTCATTTTTTATTACAAACTTGAGGACAGTAAGGGTTATATATTGGGTCATGCACAATAACCTATTGGAACATTACAATTGCCTAAGTATATAGGTATTGTGGAATTAAATTAATGTGGGGAGAAAGTCAAAACGAAAATGATAGAAGTAAGACAAAATCAAGTCTGATGGTTGTTGATTTTGTTTCTTCTCCTTTATTTCCTTGAAACTCTCTCTCTTGTTTTCTCACTGTTCCAATGCATAACTATCTGCGATTTATATTATTTGCACTTTTTTAATATTTTTTTGGTATGGTTGAAATTAAGTTTTTGAATAAAAAGAAACATGTTATTACTATTAAATCAAAATGTAATATAGATACCGAAAGAAAATATTGATAGAGATTCTATTTAAAATTAAATGGTTATATCTGTCATGCACTTTGTAATATCTGAGTGATTCATTGAAAGAAATGTTTAGGATAATTTGTACATTTAGGCAATAATTATTGTAACTTTTAGTATATTTTTACGGTGTGATGTTTTTGTGAAAAGCATAAAATTGATGTACCTGAATGTCAATAGTTACGAAGTCAAGGCTTAGCAGCGTGTCTAGTCGAGAAAGGTCAATGGACTGTCATATATGCATTATGCTCACCTTGACTGAAAAGGTCAATGGACTGTCATATATGCATTAGGCTCAGCTTGTTGAAAAGGGCACAAATTACGTAGAAATTGGTCTAGCATTCTTAACCTGCATTTAGAATTAATTAGTAATGGGTTGTGCGTAATATAAGAATTTTAGGAGTTTAAGAAATACCTTGTTGGGAAGATCAGCATGTGATAAGCATTTAAGGAAAAAAAAAACAGGATGTAATAATATGTAATGTTAGAAACAAATATTGAACATAAAATTAGCATAAAAGATTTTAGAATAAATATTAGGATTTGGTTGTAAATAAGTATGGAGACAAACCTAAAACCAGATTATCAAATATTTGTTGAAAAGCTATATTTTTTGTTTCAGTCAGAGCTAAGCCATCCTCATCTGTTGCTAAAATACGTAATCCATTTCGAGATGTTACTCTCGAGAGAGCTACATATAATTAACCATGCATGAAAATAGGTTTAGGTAATATATGTCGATTTTTTCGAGTGTTTGGCCTTGACTTTTGTTGATAGTCATACCATAAGATAACTTAGTAAGAAATTGTTTTCTTATGAAGACAAATGACCATTTATGATGTTTTGCTATTAAAAGTATTTGTGGTATGAACTATTTGTTGTTTGTTTCACTTAAAGAAATGATTTTTCCATCAATGATATTAGGAGCCAATTGTGTGATTATGAGCGTTGTTCCATTACATAAATCATAATTTTGGTTTATCTTTTTTAATAACATGACAATAGCACCGACTTTTCAATGTAAGGCATGATCTAGTAAACTAGAGAATTTCAATGAGTTAAGGAATTCTGTTGGTATAACAATTGATGATTTGATACCTAATCGATTGCTTGGGATATTGAGTCACTAATATAATAGGTTTTTGTGTTTGTTGGTATTAAATCAAGTGCATATATATTTATGGGGCATTTTAAAAAATAATCTTTCAAGATAAGATGTTTTTAAAAATAGCCCTCTTTATAATTTTAACTATTTTTAACCAAGTTGGACAAAATTACCCTTAATGAAGTTACACACTATGATGTTACACGTCATGTACAAAAAGCTGTAACAAGCTATGGTTAGCGTGTTACACGCTATGTACAAAAACCTGTGACAAGCCATGGTTAGCGTGTTACACACCATGTACAAAAACCTGTGACAAGCTATAGTTACCGTGTTATATGCCATGTACAAAAACTTGTGACAAGCCATGATTAGCGTGTTACACGCCATGTACAAAAACATGTGACAAGCCATGGTTAGCTTGTTACACGCCATGTACAAAAATATGTAACAAGCCATGTACAAAAACCTATGACAAGTTATGACTAACTTGTTACACGCCATGTACAAAAACTTGTGACAAGCCATGGTTAGGTTATTACACACCATGTTGAAAAAAACTACTGTTGTTACACGCCATGTATAAAAACATGTTACATGCCATGGTTAAAGAAGGTTGTTACATGCCATGTTAAAAAAAATATTGTTATTACACGCTCTATTGAAAAAATATTGTTGTTACACTATATATTCAAAAACATTTTGTTACACTTTAATGTCTAAAATGTTGTTGTTACTTACGAACCAAAACTTCAAAACCTCTCAACTTTTTCTTTTTTTTTTTTGACAATTTGGCACAGATTATAGTGTTTTTAACATGTTTTCATAAATCAAAATACAAATTTTTTTTATCTAAAACACCTACTTTGACTAAAAATAAAAAAAAAATTCTTTGAAAACCTAGATTTATAAATTTTAAAATTTTGAGTTTATTGGTATCTAGGTCCCAAATTGATTCAATTAAAAGCTATTTCATACATTTATGATTATTTCTACCGTTTTAGTTTTATCCAAAATACCTAAAAATTAAAATTTTCAAACAGCTACCCACCCAAGCACATCAAAACCATTGCTTGGTGTCTTGAAAGTATCAGAAAGAGAAATCTGAAAACGTGAGAGAGAGAAATCGGAAGCATAGCAAATGAATGCCGAACAGAGAAATCGATAAAATTTTAAAGACTAGGATGGTGAGAGAGAAATTTGAAGCACAAATGGGGAAAAATGAGGAGAAATTGTGATGAATGGTTTAATTTATTTGAAATAGTTTAAAGGGTATTTTTGTCAAGTCATGACTAAATATGGTTAAAAACAGTTAAATTTATTTTGATAATTACTTTTAAAATGTCTTTATCAAGAAAGGTCATTTTTCACAATTTCCTCTATATTTATTGAGTCAATTGTTTCATTATAAGGTGTGACTATAGCTTTTGTTATGAGGTATTCAAGATCTGCATAGTATTTGTCGAATCCATCATAAATAGCAAAAATGATATCTTTGATTGGGTCGTTTATGATAGGTATTAATAAATTATTTGGTAATGAAATACAATCAGACTCATCATAATTATCTTGTATTGTTGATGAGTCCAAGTTTCCATCCCCAACATCTATTAACCACTGTGCAAATGTTTCAATTTCTTTATTTGATTATTCACTTAAGTCAGGCCACAATAATCTCATGTTAGTTTTCAACCTAAAAACCTTACATTTAGACCATAATGTTGATTGGTTTATTGCAACATTGATAATGTCTGTCTGATGGTTGGATTCTACAATAGGCAGAATTTGCCTAAAGTCTCCCCCTAATAAAATGATTTTCCTTACAAACGGTTCGTCAATGCCTTCGATACAATCATGGCTGAGTATGCCTCTTAAAGTTTTGTCTAAGCCTTCAAAGTAATGTTTGTGAACCATAAGTGCCTCATCCCATACTTTTAGACTAAAGGCCTGAACTAATCTTGCTAGTTGTATTCCTTTTTTAATCTAACACATAGAGCATTCATTGATGTCAAGAAGTATTTTAAATCTTGAGTGAGCTTTTACATCCAAGTAATAACCAAAAAGCAATACCGAAGAAGGCAACAGCTAAAACTATTTTTTCTATTGATCTTATGCCTAATATGATTGTATTCCATATATAAGTTTTTCTTGTACCTCCATGTCCATATACGAATATCATTTGTCTTTCATTATTATCTATTGATTGTTTAATAGATTAATAGATTTGTCTTTGTTCAAGATTCAAGTCTGTAATTAATTCCAGGTGTAATTGTTGTAGATCAAATAAGTTATAATTCATTTTTTTATGTTTGAGTCTATCTTGATCATAAATGACACTTTTTTGATTTGGCATAGGTAGTCTAAATTTAGATAATGAAATACAATTTCTATTGAAAAAATCTTACAAAGTAATCAAAACATAATATTTAAGATCATTTTTTGGAATTCTGTATTCTAAGGTTCCAAATGCATGTTTTATTTTACATTCAATATCTTCATAAAATAATTTCTAATTAATTTCGTAAAGGATAATGGGATTTGCTATTGGACAAAACATAATAATAGTCATAAATAATTGTTTCAATTGTTGGTTAGAGGTCGATTGAGAAGTTTGACGTAATGCATCATTCTATTCTTGATCATTTCCTAACAATCCTAATGCCTAACATACTTCTTGGTAAGTTTGATAAGTAATCCTATCAACTGTTTTAATATGTTGAAAGCTAGAAGCCCCTTTAACTATATTTATTAACATACGCAAGTAATATAATTCTCTTGCTACTAGGTATACATAATTTATTCTACCTATTGACTCTCCTTTTTTTCTCCTCTTCCACTTAGATTTTTGTTGGTGCCAAACATATCCAGTGGGAAAATCAACATATAGTAGGTGCCTACCAGTTTCATCAATTTAATTGCAAACCATCTATTTAGTGAAAGTAGTTTTATTAATATATAGTTTATGTATACCTCTTGATATGTTTTCATTATCATGGAAATAAATGTTTTGTTTTTCTGTTAAGTGGATTACTAATCTTTGAATAATTGGTTCTCTATGGTGTATTGGAAAAGCAAAAAGCCTCCAACATGCTTCATATGTTGATAAATATCTATAGTCCAAATAGGTTTTGATTTCATCTATTTCAATAAGTCATTGTTGTTGATTTTCATTGTTGTTTGAATTTGTGTTTTACAAGTTTTCATGACTATTTGAGTTAGTGTTTTGTAAGATGACCAAGGCTTTATCAAGTCTTTTATTGATGTACTGGAATAGGTACTTTATAGTCTTAGATTGACTACAAATTTCAACATTAATGTGTGCTTGATATTTTATAACCAAATCAATATTCTGAGCTACCACATATTTATTATCTAATTCGATATTATTTTTTGTTGTTATATTATGTGGCATGTTTCTTCTTCGATGTATTGAGAATCCATCTTCCTTAACTATAGTTATTGTTTGAAAGTCTTTTAGATAGTATTTTGAGCAATATCATTTAACCATGCATGAAGAATTTAGGTGTGCAGAACCATATGGTTCAAGAACCATGAATTTTGCAACAACTTGGTACACAACAGGATCTACACACTTGTTTGGCAATTTAGCTTATAAAGTTTTGTCCACATCTTCAAGTGATGAGCATTTATGACTAAGGTGGAGCCAAAGAAGGATATGCACATGTCGCCAAATCCTCATTTTTGGAATGATGAAAAGTTAATAATAGTTGATCAGTATTAAAAAGTTCTTAAGCTATTTAATAGTTGTTAAATGTATCCATTAATATAAAATTTAAAGTAAAAAATTGATTAGTATTGGCTTACCAGCTGTAGCAAGACCAAAGTGTTTGTTTTTCATCAAATCTTTCATTAAATAACAAAATTTTAGCTTAAAAACTCTTGATGTTATATTAGGCTTATCTTCTGATTTTTGATTTTAGAATAAAGCATAATGTAGCTGAAATTTCTTTTTATTTAGCATTACATGTAAACGTGATAAAAAGGATCAAGACAATCGTAGCACCTACAGATAGCCATGGAATCTTGGTAGTTTTACAATAAATATCTAAAGGCCACCAATAAAACTTGCAAGTAGTATTATATGTTTCCTTATAGTGTTTTGTATTATTATCGCCTCTTGGAAAGGCATATTTTTAACTTTTATACAATTCAAATTTAATTTTTTTATTATTTCTCATGTACAGTAATCTTTCTTCTTCTACAATTGCATATATGTCAATATAAATTATTGAAATATCCTACCACTTCTTAATAATGTATTTCTAAAAGTTGTTCGTTGTTGAATTATGTATGCATAATATTCTTGTATTGTAAACTTTTTTTATTTTGGCTTTTTTCTTGCTAGTGAATGAATATAAATTATATTAGGTGTATAATCGTCTTCCCAGCAAGGCAAAAGAAGAGGGTATTGCATCGCCATAAAAGAAGAGTGTAGTTCATTTATTTGTTTAAAAACTTTAGTAAGATAATTGACTATTATGTCTCGATGGCCATCATATTATCTTAAATCACCTACTATTAGAGTAGTTATTTCAAAAGGAATGAGTAGTCTATAGTTGAGTTATTAATCATCTCGGGATTCTATAAGCCTTAGTTAAAGGGTGGTAAAATTTGTGGCTGTTAATCTATCCTAAACCGTTCTAAAGACTTCGACAATTTGATTATTATCATCAACCATTTTCATTAAATCTTCAACAATTGATTTATTAGCAGAGTTGTTATTATTGCGAAAAATTTTCAGTCTATTTAATATTTTATTTTCAATATCGTAAATATACAGTTGAGCAAATTTGGGTTTGTTACCAATTGTGGGTAACAAAAAACCTATCCTATGATGAATTTGACCATTGATTTTGAAAATGTAAGGTCATGGCCTATTGTTGATTGATTTGTCTATTTGACCTCCTAATGAAGTAATTGAAACATACTATTATACATTCTTATGTTATCTTTAAATGCAAGTCTTCTATGATTTGTATTATCATTAAGTAAATCATCTAGAAAGCAAGGCGTTTCTCTAAAAGCAAGTATTTGCACTAGTCTTTCTTGACAATAAAGACTAAAAGTTGAATTCCTATTTTCCTTTGATATATCAGACATATCTTCATACCACATGTAAACCAAGCAAAAAGGACATATATAATTAGGTTCTCCGAAGCAAAAAAGGGTAGAGCAATTTTCTATTATATGCATCATGAATAAAAATAAACATTTGTTAATGATGATATTCACAAAAGATATTAAAATAATTTAATGCATTGATTTTTTAATATAATTTAACTTACGTAATTACATCATGTTGCTTCTCTCGGGTGTACAAAATATCTTGATCAAAAATTAACTATATTTTATTTTTTTCATTTTATTAAAAATTAAATTAATAAATGATATTATATAATCTATAATTTATACGAGAAAAAGTTTATCAATAATACCGCTAGTGAAAGGACTCATCGATCTAGTATGAGAAAATAGAAAATCAATAAACTGATGATTCCAATACAAATTGTCAATCAACAACCTGGCATTTCCTGTAAGATAATTATTGGAACTGGTTATAGGGAAAGTTGCAAAATTAATATCTCTTGTGTCACAAACAACGTTTATGACCTAGTAGTAATAGATTTAACCAAAGTTGTTTCCAATTCACCCTTAACATTAATAGTTGAATGAACTGTCACATGCCCTCCAACAGGCACATCAATAACATTGAATGTGCGATTACATTGTTGGACATGAGTAGGTAACTGAGAGTTTTTAGTTGGTAGAACACTTATTTGATTCGGTTAAGGTGAACAATGATTACCTTGCTTAAGATATGAAGTGTTATTCTCAGATATAAGTGTATAGGAGTTAAGAATTTTTAGCTCTCAATATTTTTAACTTATTATCTCTATTTTTTTTTTTTTTGATTGATTGAGTTTATCCATGACTACAAATCAATCTTAAATTGCCTAAAGAAAATGAAAAAAACTATGCAAGAAAGACCTATAGATAAGACACTAAGCAAGCATGTATTTTTACTAAAGAGAAATTTGACATCAAAATTATAATAACTTGCATAAGTAATATCTATAAATGCTGACTTTAGAAAAAACAAATCAATAAACCAACAAAACAAAGAAGAAAATAAAATGGTGTAGTTGAAAAGGAAATTAAGTGAAAACACATTATAATATGCGTTGCTAGCTTGTGCCCATGTTGAATTCTAAATTAATGAAGATGCTGCAAAACAATAAACAAAGACCAAATCACATAAACATTAAGATAAAAGCATTTGGCTTTAAGCAAATCTTTTAAAAAAAAATAGAAGAGGCAAAAAAATTAGTCAAATAATTCTTGCATTGTTTAAAGATAGTATGGAAATTAGTCAAAGTGACCAGTGTCGTTCATCAAAAACCAATAGACAAACAAATACTAATAGCATTGAAGGGAAAAAAAATCAAAACATGATGCAAACAAAACATGCACAGAACAGACATAAAATGAGCAAGAAACTATGAAAAAATGATAAAATGAGAGAGTTTGGCTTGGTGACTCATTTATAGAGGTAGTTCAAAGGACTCCCCTTAACCTTTTCTTATAGTACACATGCTTTACCCAAATCTTACGCATTACATGCTTATTCTCCTGACATCCAATAAGTCATTCCTTAATATGCTCTTCCAAGACCAGCACGTTGTCCCATGATTGAGCTCAACATCCAATAAGCCAATCCTTAACGTGCTCTTTTATAACAAGCACGTTCTCCCATCATTGAGCTTAACATCCAATAAACATTCTTTAACATCTCTTCCATGAAAAGCACATTCTGTTATGATTGAATGTGTTTTCCTACAAGTGCTTTCTTACTCCAAACTGTTCTTAAGAAAGTGTTGTTATTTAATATAAATATGGAAGTTTGGAAAGCTGGGAGGCAATCAGAAAAAACCAAAAATTCAGTAAAGACTACCCTCAAAACTCTCTCAAACTCTCCCAAATATTCTCTCTACTCAACCCTTTCCATCCATCATGCTATACTACTTTTTCCACTTTTTTTTATTCCTTATCCCCTGCCACCAAAGCACTTATGATTCAAATACTGCTCTAGTCTTCCTTTCTACCAACTCTAGTGCATTTAGTTTCACTTATTGCAATAAGTCCTCTCTCCCTATCAAAAGAACCTTTTACATTTTGGCAACTCCACTAAGGAGGAATGGTTGCATTAAGTGAAAAAGTTACTGAAAATTTTTTTTATCAAAAGATATGGAGAGTTCTTCCAACAACCAAGAAACGCCTGTCCCCGCTTATGTCTAGGAGCTCATGAAAATGCTCCAGGCTTTCAAGAAAAGGATACAAGTGTTGGAAGAAAACAACAAGAAAACGATGGAGACAATTGCCTAATTTGCATCCTCAATAGTCATAATGTTGATACAGATAACTAGTTCACAGCATGGCGTATGTGGCTTGGTGGGATAACCTATAAGAAAAATGGCAAGCAGATATGAGAACGCTATAGTGTTCATAGAAAGAGACATGTGCACAACACACCCTTATCACAACAAGTCGTTTTTTGTGGAGACCAATGTTAATGAATACCTAATATGGAGGGTGTTTATTGATGATGGATCTTTGGTAAACCTTAAGCTACTGTCTACTTTAAAGGCTTTGAAGATAAATTTGAAGGGCTTGTTCCATCCCATGACTATTACTTTTTTCAACAAGAAAGAAATCAAAACTTTAGGACAAGTCATGGTGAGTTTCAAGATGGGCCTATTCATGACCAGACTTGCTTCCACATTATTGATGCTGATGTGGCCTATCATTCCCTCATAGAAAGGAAGTTCCTACACATTCATAATATCATTCCCTCCTCACACCACCAATGCATTAAAGACTACTAGAAAGGGAAAGAAATCTTCATTCTAGCAACCAAGACACCGTTTGAACACCATGAGGTAAGTTACACTAAAGCTTCTCTCTTTGAGAGACTAACAAAGGAAGGCAAAATTGCCATAATTAGACCCATAAGCGTTCCTTTTCCACAATGGGAAGAGTACTCCCAAAAAGAAGAGGAAATCCTATCAAAGAAGAAGAAGCATGGAGGAAAGAGAAGACATTTAGAAAAGAAAAAGGAAATTCTAACTAGAATAAGCTCATATGCCCACAAAGATGGGAAAATGATTTACTATTTATGAAAAGGTGCGAGTTTTGGAAAAGCATCCTTTCCTGACAACATATCACATGAACCACCTGATATAGCATCGTCTTGTCTTTGGGCGAAAGAAGTAAAATAGGCAAATCAAGCATCACTTGTAACGGAATAGCTTCAAGAACAATCAAAGCCACAAGGAAATGAGTTGGAGAAGCTCAACTTGGCTGAAGAAGGAAAGACCCCATGCCATTTTTTATAAGTAAGAGCCTTTTAGAGGAATCAAGAATAACAATTGTTTAGTTATTAAAAGAATTTCAAGATGTGTTCACTTGGGCATATGAGCAAATGCCCGAATTGGATGAGAAACTTGTCATTTATGAGTTGCACATCTCTCTTGTAACCAAGCCAATGAAGCAGCATGCACGTGTATTATATCATGAAGTAGAAAGCCAGATAAAGGAAAAAATCAACAAACTCCTTAAAGCTGGGTTCATCAAGTCAATCCATCACCCAAATTGTCTAGCTAACATGGCTCCCGTAAAGAAAAAGAATGGAGCAATTCAAGTGGGCATGAACTTCAAAGATTTAAATAAAGCTTGTCCTAAAGATGATTTTCCTCTTTCGAACATTGATACTCTTGTGGACACTACAATTGGTCATGAGATGTTCTCGTTCACTGATGGGTTTAATGGATATAATGAAATAAGGATGGCACATGGTGATGCAAAGAAGACAAGCTTGAGAACTCCATTTGGTAACTTTTACTACACAGTTATGCCATTCAAGTTGAAGAATGTAAGTGCAACTTATCAGTGTGCCATGATAATAATTTTCCATGACTTGATGCATGATTGCTTGGAAGACTACGCGGATGGCATAGCCATAAAGTCCAAGAAAGCTTTAAATCATCTTGGAGACTTGAAAAGAGTGTTTGAACGATGTCGAGAATACAAGCTACACATGAATCTTTTGAAGTTAAGGCTTAATAAAGATATAATTAATATTTAAATGCATATTCAAAATAAATTTCTACTATGTCAACACACAATATATGCCATAATCAAACTTTATAGCTTTAATTATGACAAAATGATCAAATTTGCTTGAACATTATTTGAGTGATCCTTGACAAGTTCTTGAAATGATTTAACTCCCATACATTTGTTCTTATATAGTTACAAGCTTGACTCTTGAAGTTATTGAACTATATCTATAAGCTTGTATGACTTAAGTATATGAGTACTTATCATTCCTATTCATTAAAGTCTGATTTAAAAATTAAAGGAAAATCTAGATGCATTAACTACGGGGGAGCAACTCATTATGCATAAAGATTTGAAGCATTCATATTCAACATAGACATTGCACTTTTAATCTAGGAGTGTTTTGTTATCATCAAAAACAAGAGAGAGAGAATGTTGACTCCATATGTTATTAATGATAACAAAACATTCTCATTTATTGGTGTCTAATTATATTATTTAAGTGTGCAGAAGAAAACTTAAATTCATTAATATTATTGGTGTTTGAAAGCAAGTCAAGATCCTTGTTTTGTCGCAAGATGGGTTAATTGGTTAAACAAGCAAAGAAGAAAGAGCTTTAATGAAGATAGATTAGTCTTAACCGATTAACACAAATCCTTAATCGATTAAAGCAATTTTGGGGGCTACACTAAGGCAAACAGAAAGGTCTTAACTAGTTAACACAAGGTTTAATTAGTTAAGCGGGTGTTGAATGCAAAACAAAAGCTTTTTAATTAGTTAAAGGAAAAGAGTTAGCTGGTTAAAGGTCAAAGTTAAAGTGTTAAGAAGTGCCAAGTTTCAAATTCAAAATATTGATGACTGTTCAAGGCACCAAACCAAGAGATTTAAAGTTGAAGACTTCTTAATTGGTTGGAGCCCATTTTTATCAGTTAAGGATGAATAAAGATAAGCTTTAATCAATTAAAGGGAGCATTAATTGGTTGAAAAGAGGTTAGCCAAAAACAATGCTTGAAACCATAAAGTTATTAATTAGCTAAAGCCATTATTAGTTGATTAATAGAGTAAAACAGACTATGAGACAGAGAAGATTTAATTGACTAAGAAGTGTGGTTAACCAGCTAAAAGCTTATTGTCTGCACATTTGAATTTAAGGACAAAGTAACAATAAGAAATGGCTAGTTTCTGTCTCTAACGGCCAGAAGTGATTTTGCAAGTATTTAAAGCCTATCTAACAGTTAAAAATCATAGAGAGAAGTTATCCAAAGTGATTTTGAGCTTAGAAGACCAAAAACTTTCTTTTTACACTTGTATTTCACTCCCATCCTTTGAAAAAGTGTTTGAGCTTAACTTTTTACATCTTAGATCAACTAAGTGATCATTTGTACTTCATTTTTTCTTCATTTCTTGTTTACTTAGAGTGTGAGAGACACTCTAAGGGGTTGATCAAGCTTAGGTTAGCTTGGTTGTTGTTATAGGTTCTAACTAAGCCTTAGGAAAAGTTAGTTTTAGGTTTTGGTTCATCTCGAAAAAAACTATTGTTAAAGGTTATGGCTAAGCTTGTGCAAAGCCATTTTGAGTTTTGGTTGATGCTGTGAAAAACCATTGTTCAAGGTTGTGGCTGAGTTTGTGAAAAGCCATTGTAAAAGCTTTGTGGAAGCTTGGGAATTCCACTGATTTTAGTGAATTGATTTGAAAATCCTTGATTGGGAGATCAAGGTAGTGGATGTTGGTCAAGGGAATTGAACCACTATAAATCATTGTGTTTTATCTACTTTCTTTTATTTTCATTTTACTCTCAGCACTTAAATCATTCCTCCAACAAGCTTTAAACTTTCATTTTCAAATTCCTTTAATAAGCTCTTTACTTAGAAATAATTTGTGTCATTCCAAAAATGCTATTCACCCCCCTCCAACATGCTCTTTGGGACCAACAAGCATTGCCTTGTATTACTTATTCTATGTGCATCTTTTTATTCTATGCATAAAATTTCTTATAAGAATTTTTATGCAAGGGGCAAAATGTAAATGCCCAATTTTGACTACTCATTATCTTTTGAAATATTGTGCTACAAAATGGGAACAAGTGTGGAATAGTTATTTCATATGGGAAAGTTAAAGTAACTCAGAACAAATGGCAGGGTTCATTAGTTATTTTTACGTTTGGGATGTTCTATAAAGTTTGGCTCAGTAGCTCAAATATATAAATAGTTAAGAGGCTCTTAACCTTTTTTTGAAGTACACGTGTTTTACCCAAATCTTATTCATTACATGCTCATTCTCCTAACATCCAATAAGCCATTCCTTAATGTACTTTTCTATAACAAGCACTTTCTTCCATGGTTGAGCTTAACATCCAATAATTGTTCTTTAACGTGCTTTTCCATGACAAGCACATTTTCCCATGACTCAATGTGTTCTCCTGCAAGTGCTCTCATTCTCCTAAGTGCTCTTATTTAATATAAATATGAGAGTTTGGAAAGTTGGGAGGCAATTAGAAAGAATCAAAAACATAGTAAAGACTACCCTTATAACTCTCCTAAATATAAATATGAGAGTTTGGAAAATTGGGAGGCAATTAGAAAGAATCAAAAACTTAGTAGAGACTACCCTTATAACTCTCCTAAATACTCTCTTTACTTAGCCCTTTCCATCTACCGTGCTTTGTTGCTTTCTCCACCTTTTCTTATTCCTCACTGTCTGCCACCAAAGCACTTACGCTTCAAGGACTACTCCAATCTTCCTCTCTATTGCCTTTAGTGCATTCAGTTTCACTTATTGTAACACACACTCTCTCTCTCTACTAGAAGAACCCTTTACAACATGTAATCCTCTTAATGAATGCTAATCGGTTCAATTAAACCATCACAAACTTATTGAACTTCAACAAAAAAGAAAAATTTTTTTCAAAATGTCAACTTTACAACTACTTAAACATAAAATTACGGTTACATTGTGCTAAGAATACTTTAAATTTTCCTCCTTTTTTTATTGCATAAAAAGATAATATTCACACCCATATGTAAATAAAACTATATATATATATATAAGAGGTATCTAGTCACCAATAATTAATGTAGAAAGCTCACATGAAAATTAATTGTACCAATGAAGTTTCATCTTCATATGTACCGGTGCAATAACATATTTACTAAAGTAAAAGTCTGAAACTTAAAAAAAACTTTTAGAGGGAGACAATCTAAGTCGAAGATAGTCCAATTTCATAATAGTTATCATAAAAAAGCTTTAAAATAATATCACCAAAAGCTTAATGGTAACCTTTTCTTATTTTCCTTCCATTTTCTACCACCCATTTCATTGGTCCAAAGCTCAAACCTAAAAAACTTTGTTATTGCTAGAAAATCCCCAAAATTAATTTTTTTAATTTTTACAACTTCCATATTTTTTATGTATCACTTTCTCTATATATTTACATTATAGAAACTTTTTCTACTTTCTTAAATAGAACCTTTTTAAGAGAAAATTAATGAAAAAAAATCATGTAAAGAAATAAATCATACATAACTTTGTAGTTGTAAACGAAAATAACAAACATAACACAACTAGCATGTCTACTTTGTAGTTTGCTTACACTATTCAACCAAGTTAAAGTCAATGTAAGCCAACATATAACTTTTAATATCTAAACATGTATTTCTTCTACCAAACTATCACGGCAAGGCCCACCCTACATTGTTGCAATTAAGGTTAGTTGTCTGTGATTAGAAGCATTCATAACTCCTCTATTTAAAAGCCAGAAGAAAGAATTGATATCCATGAATGAATAAGTAAATTTTAATCATAAATATCACATAAGCAACGTTTATGGACAACGATATATTATACACTATTCAACCAAGTTAAAGTCAATGTAAGCCAACATATAACTTTTAATATCTAAACATGTATTTCTTCTACCAAACTATCACGGCAAGGCCCACCCTACATTGTTGCAATTAAGGTTAGTTGTCTGTGATTAGAAGCATTCATAACTCCTCTATTTAAAAGCCAGAAGAAAGAATTGATATCCATGAATGAATAAGTAAATTTTAATCATAAATATCACATAAGCAACGTTTATGGACAACGATATATTATACACTATTCAACCAAGTTAAAGTCAATGTAAGCCAACATATAACTTTTAATATCTAAACATGTATTTCTTCTACCAAACTATCACGGCAAGGCCCACCCTATATTATTGCAATTAAGGTTAGTTGTCTGTGATTAGAAGCATTCATAACTCCTCTATTTAAAAGCCAGAAGAAAGAATTGATATCCATGAATGAATAAGTAAATTTTAATCATAAATATCACATAAGCAACGTTTATGGACAACGATATATTATATACACTATAAAGCAATGAATTTAACCCAAAAATTTGAACATGAAAAGCATATTAATCAAGCATGAAACTCATGAAACACATACATAAGAAAACATGTATATTTACTAAAGAGAAATTTGCAATCAAAATTATAATAACTTACATAAGTAATATCTATTAAGGCTGACTTCAAAAAAGCAAATCAATAAACTAAGAAAATACTGAAGAATATAAGATATTTCAATTCAAAAGAAAGTAACTTAAAACATTTTACAATATGTGCTAATAGCCTATCTAAACGCTGAACACGCTACAAAACAATAAACAAAGACGAAGTTACATTAACATCAAGATAAAAGCATCTGACTTAAAAGCCCGAGGACTGATTTGATAGAACAAATGCATAATAATGTTTTAAAAACAAAGCAAATATAATTTGACTATAAATAAACCATGAAACATAGATATCTAAAAACGAGCAAGATTTCAATTTAAAATTTCTATACCATTACTTTATAAGACACAATGATAAACTCCAAACATAATCCGATGTAAAAATTAACCTGAGCCAAATACTCAGTTAGTCGATCTAAGTTCCCTTAAAAACAAAAATGTAAAAAAAAATCAGTAAGGAAACCCATGAAAAAGTTAACAAAATCTACATCGAAGACCAAAATATCAATAACAAAGGTGCAAAAGAACACCACCCCATGTTCTTATTGAATATTGTAATAACTACAATGAAAAAAACAAACTAAAGGATGCCGACACCCGATCTAATACATTTTAATGTCAAGGCTTTGAACTTTTGGTTAATCCATTTTCCCTAAATAGCAATAGTGAAAAAAATTATAAAAAAACTACAAATAATAGCAAAGAAAATAACAAAAATACAATTGTGAGGAACATGGTAATAGAAGGGAATGTATAGTAAAGAAGAAATTGTGTAAAAAAGAACTAAACAACTCGAAAGTTCAAAGTTCTTTTCACCCAATAAGACCCTAGCTATTAAACTAAACAGAGAAAAGGTAGACAAAGCCAGTACAGAGAAGCACAAAGAGCCGAGGGAAAAAGAATGCAACCAAAGTTGGAAAAAAGAAAAGCAAGACTGAAAAACACAAGTAGAAACTTCTAGTAACTCAAAAGATAAGCAACGAAGACGATAGCAAGTTGATGATGGACATGGAAAAGACAACACTGAATAACCCAAACAAGACACCTATTTCGAGCCACACACATCCACCGGTTGTACAGAATGCAGTGACTAGGTCTAAATCTTGAGAAACCAAAAGTCTCTCATGTGAGTCTAGAAACAAAGAGACGCAGGGAAAAAAAACATATAAGAAAATGATTAGCCATGCCACCCGCCCAAGCTTACTTGAGGAAAAGTCTAAAAGCATCGGGCATGCAACCCGCCCAAGCAAACCCTACACCAAATCACATTCTCAAACCCAAGACAAACCAATTCCTTAGCACGCCATGTGTCAAACCAACAAAAACCCAAATGTCGACTTTTGGGGAGCCCTATTAGGGCTTCCTTTAATATATAGTTATAGATGTTCTTCATAGATGTACTCTTCTCATGATTCCCAATAAACATTTTCTCAGTAACTACTTCTAAGTAATCGTTTCTACTTGGTATATGTAAAAGACACACTAGAAATTCAATTAACTCACCTTTTGAGAGTTTTAAAATTCTCTTTAAACTTTTCTCAAAAACTCTTTCTTTTACTCACCTTTTTTATCTTATTTTCCACCAAACTCTGTCACTAAACTTTCTTTACTTTTTCTTTAATTTGTATCATTTACCTCCTACCACAAGCACTCAACACTTCAAAGATTACTTCAATCTTCCTCTCTGTTGCTTCTAGCACATTTTACTTTATTAGTTGCAACACTTCCTCTCTCCTTACTAAAAAAATCCTGTATATTTTGGTGACACAGTTGTGTAGGAGTGCTTGCATTAAGTAAAACTTCACAAAGAAAAGTCTTAGGCTACTGGAAAAATGGACGATTCTACTGACAATCAAGGTTGACCTATTTAAATCTACATGCAAGACATGAAGATGCTTCAAGTTTCCCAAGAATGGATGCAAGTGTTTGAGGACAACAATGAATGAATGATGAAGATAATTGCCCAATTTACATCCTCAATCGTCACAATCTCTAAATCTCAACTGCCTAACTTGTATCCTTGATCATCACAATCTTTCAATCTCAACCCATGCAACCTAATGGTAGTGAAAACGCAACTAATAAAACCATCAAATCTAATAGGAATGGAGAAAATGGGGAGAGCATAGTTGATACAGTAGTTGTTGCAAATGCCAATACAACTAATCCCTTTGTCAATGACAACTCTATTAAGACAACTTTGGCAACCAGTAATCAAGGTTCTTGACTAAAGAAGAGCTTTAAAAGCTATTTGATCAGAACATAAGCATGAACTTTGTCAGAGTTTGACCTAAAATTGCCATATCTAGCCAATGTAGTTGCTCATACCTTAAAGACTACAGCATCCCTAAGTCCAAGTATTTCAGTAGTAAGTCCAAGGATACTTGAGAATATGTTACGAAACTTGGAAAGACTTTAAAAGTAGTGAGATTAGATGATGATATGAAGTTAAAAGAGTTTTTCAAGCCATTTATTGAAAAGGCATATACTTAGTACATTAATCTTACCCTTGGTTCTATGGAGTCTTGAAGTCAAATGTGTGAGATGTTTGGAGACAATTTCTTATCCACCTAAGAAAGGGTTACCCTCGTTGACTTGGGAAAAAAGCACCAAAACTCTAGGGAGGATCTCATGGAGTATATCTAATGCTTCAAAATAAAGGTGTTAGACATACAAGACTCCACGATAAGAAAAAGCTAGTGAAAGTTTATATTCAAGATATGTTCGATGAGTATAAGTTATATTTGGAAAACTTACCTTTTCCTACTTTTAATACATTCATTGAAGCTGAACAAAAAACCAATAATACGGTTCTTAGGCAAAAGGGAGCTACTCTTTTCGATTAAATGAATACCCCAGTGAATGTAATTTAAGGAAGAAGTTGAGAGCATTCAAGCAAAAGGTCGAAAAGGCTTTCAACCTAATCTAGTATCTATATGAGACAATCTAATAAGAAGAAAACAATATGAAGAAATCGATTCTCCCCCACTATTCTTAGGTTCACTAGATGGAGTCAGAGTACTTCTCCACAAATGGATTTGAGATAGACGGATGAAGTTACCTTATGTTCTGTTGCCTCCAACAACAAGAAAGAAGTTTAACCTAAGTTATTGTGACTATCATCGAATGATTGGTCATTCATTAGCTAAATGTAATTAGTTGCATAGAATATTTCACAAAAGGGTGCTAGTAAGAGAGTTACTAATTGAGAACAAGGTTCAGAGCAACCCTTCCATGACTTCTACTCTTAATTACTCCATATATTAAAATTTGACATTGAAAAGCAAAGAAAACTCATATTTGAACTGTAACTTTATTACATTCATTTTGGTTGTACTTCATTATTCATGTTTAAATCGTAGTTTTATCATTCATACTTGGACTGTACTATTATTGGTCGTAAGTTTTATCATTCATTTTTTTGCTATAGTTCATTATTCAAATTCCAACCACAACTTTATAACTCCTACTTTGGTTACAATGATATTATGTTATTAACTATAAGGTTTATTATTCATTTCGTGGCATAACTTGCTTATTCACAAAATGGCTGCAACTTTTAACACTTATCCGAAGGGTTGAGATAAGCTCATTTATTCAAGGTTGAGATAAAATCTCTCTATTGTAAACTTGAGAGCTCCCCTTTGACCAGTCATACGAAATGTGAACAACGTGTAATATCCACATGAATAACATCACTCAAACATGCTTGACAAAGTTAATAAAGGAGAAAACTAAAGCAACAACGAAACTTGTTCATGAAACACCGGCAATCCGATATGCTTTAAAATGGGAACAAGTCCTTCCCCGCTTCATTCTCGAACTTTGATGTTTTTTTTTTTCTTTTATAAGTATTGATCATATTCATGTATGATATTTGAGGACTTTGAAGCTGATTCAATAATATGTAGCTGAGGCATTTATATGAGCTGTATCTTTACTTTCGTTTTATACCTATGAAAAATATTTATGTTATTTATTGGAAAAAAAAAAGGAGATAACACTAATAGTTTTTATTAAATTTACCATTTTAATACTTTTAAAATGCTCTTTTATTTTCTCTCTTATCATGGTAAATTCCATTTGTAATCTTTAATCTTTAATCTTTTATGTTAATTCCATTTTAGTTCTTAACCCCTGAGTTATTTCAATTGGATCCCTAACTTTTCAAATTAGTGTCCTTTTGATCCTTTCATCAAATTTTTCCGTTAAATTGACGTTAGATTTACATTTTAGATTAAATTACACGTTCCGTGACATTTCATGAGAACTTTTTCTTAATTACTAACGAAATTATGCTACAAAAAAATCGAAATGGAATCACTTAAAATAGAACAATGATCATAAATGAAACCTACTTATCTCTTAAACAAATAAACTAGAATAGATTTCCCCGTTCCATTTTCTGGCCCTGCCCTCTTCACAACTTTTTTTTTTTTGAAAATATACTTTTTATCTCCCTTCAACCGAAAATAGGTTAATCTCATCAAGCAATTATCAATTCTCCATGTACCTGGAAGTGAAACGATAAACATAAAGACAGTCACGACTCCGGTGACCACGGTTTGGCTTAAAGATACCAATCATTAATTCACAGATGGTCTGCACTTTGCGGAGATAGGACAATGCAGTCCCAGACAACCCAGAACATTTATTCATTGACAGCATCAAGGAAGGTTAAGGATCAATGGGTTCAATGACTTAAAATTTAACTAATGACATGGCCAAGCAGCCTCAGCCCTTAGAAACCAAGCCGCAAAAACATATTCCTGATAACAAGAAGATTCCAGGCAATTGATTATGACATGCTGCTAATCATACAAAATAAGAAAAAGGTCCAAGTCAACCTGTCCAATATAACCATAGGTGAATACCAGGGAAATAATGAATCCTTGAAGATGCAGAAAAACAAGTTGGTTATTGCTTCACAGAAATTTATTCAGATCTAATAAGATTAACATAATCCTCAAGTGATACTCTGGCCAGATTGAGTTTGAAATAGAAAGGGCAAGAAAACAATGTTCTGAACTAAGAACAATCTTAATGCAAAACCAGAGTCGGGCACCACAATTTCTTCACAGGTAGTAGCAATCAAACTGGAACTGTCGACAAAAACACAAGCAAAAGTTTGGTCTTCAGGTTCTGTCTTCAAGATTCAGAACCAGCCTTAACAATGAAATTCTGGCGGCTGATGGGATTCATCACCACTGGTGGACCAGCAGTGCGGGGCCATGCCTGAAATTTCTTGTCAGTTTCTTCCCACCATTCCTTGTTTGAGACAGTTGAAGGTGTAGTTCCTGAGTTGGAGTGGAGAGTGCAATTATTAAACCTCTGCAATAGCCATAACAAAGCTTCAAAAGTATAACAGCAACTTACCTCCAAAAATCTTCTTGTCAGCAATAAGCTGATCACATACATAAGCAATGGCAAACGATCCGAGCACAGCAGGAATTATGTACTTTGTTGCCATTTTGAAGCTGCAATAATAAGACAAGAAGAAATGGTCAAGACAAAAACGAGATAAAGTTGCACGTGATAATAATGAATTTCAAAATACCACTCCAAAAGAACAATTATTGGCAGGCAAACTAGCAGAGAACCAATATACCAGTATGAGTTGTACGTAATAAAACTTATTTTCAAAAAGAAAAAGCATTTAATAATAATATAAATAATCAAACAAGGTTGATATTCTTGGCATAATGTATTTCTCCGTACATGCAAAATCATAAAAGTGTAGACATGCTACTGGCCTGACATGTACAGGACTACAAGCCCATAATGGTACTAAAGGCCTCAAGGGTTACAGTTCAGTTCTCTTACAGGACAAACAATAATGCATCACATTCATATTTTAAGACTCATCAAATGCGCAAAACAGAACCTGAAAACAACATACATCAAATTATTGGCAATTTAAAGCGTTATTCAGGATTTCAGAACTTTATTTATGTTCCAATAGTGTAGATTGCTTAGTGTTACCTTTCCACCTTCCTCCCCCTCCCCCCCCCCCCCTCCCCCCACCCCACACACACACACACTCACCCCTCTCTCCTTCTCGCCTTTTTATTTTGCCTTTTACTTTTCATCAATAACTACTCTCTTCTAACCCAATGCAAAAGATAATCATCTCATCTGGATTATCTTTATAATGGTCACCATCTGGATTGGTTAAGAAAATGGATCTATAGGCTCCCACTACTATAGTATTGACTCTTTATTTAAATGCATTTAGACTTAAATATAAGAAGTAGCTAAAGATTGACTAGCTTAACCAAGTTTCTATCAAAGTAACTTACCAAGTTTAACTTTTTTTTAACTAGCCCAAGAAATAGGGCGACCTTACTTATGAACTACTAAAATAACTTATCACAACATTATTTGACCATATAATCTTGTACATTACTGACTCTGCATACCATAACTGACTGCTATTGCGACTACCCTAGAAGCCTAACTTATGAAACCAAGAACTCAAATTCAAAAGGTTTCTACGATATATAGTAAACTACAAACCCTTAATCCAATTCTTGTTAACTTCAGCAATTTTTCTTTTTTCACAATATATTTGGAAAGATAGTTGAGTTACACCATGAAGGAGCACACCTGCAGCAGCCTCTAAATGTGTTCAGTTCTAAAACCCAAACCAAAAAATGCAGATGCCCAATGATGGGATGCTTGTAAAAGATTTATTTGTTCTTTTTGAGTCATGCAGGGTCTTATTTTATTTTCTGTTTCCTGGGTATTAATTGTCATTTGCTGCAAATTGCGAAATCTTAATATAGAATCTTATTTCAAGTTTTCACATGGTTGCAAGTTCAAGTCCAACCATTCATGGAAATCCACATTGAACTAGGAGCATTAGTTCTAACCAGACTAGGATATTTAGGAGTCTATGTGTATTGCTTTTATGATAGAGAATTATTATCAAAAGAAATTCCAGAATTATTGCTCTTGTGTGATCCAATGAATCCTAACTATCCTTTCTTTTCAGAAAAAAAAAAATCAATTTCCTCAGTTTCCTCGTGAATTAAAACCTTGAAAACTGCCCATAAAACCCTAATTATCTAGCCAATCCTACATCGCCCCATTTCTGCTTCCTTTTCTCCTAAGGGAAACCAAAACAAGAAATTCACAAAAATGAAAACCATCCTCCAAAATGAAATCTTGAATACAACAACGATCAAATTCTACCCATAAAACTATCAGTCTTCTGATCTTTTTCAATCCAACCTAAATCAAATCCATGCAAACCCAAATCATAGAAAGCAAAACCTTTATGCCAACCAATAAATAAAAACACAAAGCAACCATTTTTCAATTCTTCTTATTAACAAACTTAAAATCAACCATCAAACGAAGCAAAAAAGAAAAAGAAAGGGAGCAGCATCAAAATTATGAAACGAAACCCATAAATCTAGAACAAACACAACAAAAGGTTGTATAGCCGTATAATGATCGGGTCGAACCTACCTGGATTGCTGGGTCTCAGGTCAAGAAGTAGAAAGCCGGAGAGGAAGAAAGGGAACGGAACTGCCTGGAAAGAGGACAAAATTCGCGTGAGCAATTGCTTTGTGGACGGAGGTTTTTTGTTAATAGCCCTTTAGATCCAACGGCCACAGTCTTTTCTTCCAATCCGACGGTTCAAGATGGTTGTATGAATACACTATAAATTAGGAGAGGAAAATTAGAAATTTTTTTTTTTTGCTTTTTGGCCAACTAACAAGGTTGGCTATACTTATAAGCTGTAAAATAAGAATTAAATTAGATTTATTAGTGAGAGGGTCTTACCCTACTTTATACCCATAAGTATATATATATATATATATATATATATATATTAAATTAAAAAACTTTAATGAAAGAAGACTCTCCATCCGCAGAAAACATGAGAGGAAACTCACTAGTAAGAGATTTGCCATGGCTAAAACCATTGTTGCAAACTGAATTCTACAGGTCATGTGAATGTAAGAGCTCAAAGCAGTGTAATTTTTACTGTAGAGATTGCATGGGATCACCATTCTGTGAAAATTGCAATAACGACCCCCATAAACATGAAGGTCATGGAAGTCTCCAAGTAAGTGTTTTATTTTGTTTCGTTTAGTTTCAATTAATCCTTGGATGATTGCATAAATCATAGGAGAGTTGATGGTTATGTGTTGGTAGGTGTACAAATCTTCAAGCAGGCCAGGGATTAGGATTCGTGGCATAAAGAATTTGATGGATGTTTCGGATATCCAACCTTATCTCTGCAATTCTTTTAAGCTTGTATACATTCATAGAAAAAGAAAGCAAGAGCATGAAAGTCGCATTAATGGTCGAAAGGGTGACAAGTGTGAAGCCTGTGGCTATGAACTACAATGTTCCACATCAAAGTTTTGCTCAATTGAATGCAAAGTGAGAACCCTTTTTGTTTTTGGTTTTTACTTTGATTGATTTTTCTAGTTATGAAAAGTAACATCTCTGTTTTTTTAGGTCAATGGAGTGAAGGATGTGGAGGAGGAAACAAGCACTGAAGAGGTTCATGCAACTGCGACTACTCGTCCCACTTGTCAGCCTCTTGCTCAAG
Organism: Theobroma cacao; assembly: GCF_053813885.1. Lineage (NCBI taxonomy): Eukaryota > Viridiplantae > Streptophyta > Magnoliopsida > Malvales > Malvaceae > Theobroma > Theobroma cacao. The sequence continues at coordinate 35,238,700 of NC_142643.1, forward strand.
CCGACCCTAATTCTTTCAGGAAAAGAAAAAGAAAAGGGATTCCTCAAAGGTCTCCCTTCCTTTAGATTTTTGTATTCAATTTTTTTTATTCTTTTTTGAGATTGCAGGATGAAAGTATAGCTCAATTTTCATGACAAGAACATATTCATATTAAATCAACATTTAAATTTGATCCTTCCATGATCACAATTTTATAGTTTTAATCTTTTTATTCTAATTTGTTTAAGTTGACATAGTAAGTCACACGATGAAATTTAATTGTAATTTTAATATTGTTATAACTGTGGAAAAACTATAATAGCAGCATTGAGATGGTGAGAACCAAATTCAACCTTTCACCTTTATTTTCTTTTATGGTTTCATGATTGAAATAACAATCATTTTATCAATAGAACTATATAAACATAACTCACAAATCGCATCTCAATGGTAATTAGCAATCACCCTTGATCCCTAATAAAAGATGAAATTCAAGATTCTTTTAACAAATCTTGGTACAATTAACCCATTAGTGCCTTCCATCTACTAACAAGTCACTTGAACATAAGCAATAATTATGTCGGTGGGCAAACAAAATGTCCAAGTAAGCAATACAAGGAGTGAAATTTTTCCTTGGTACATGAAGAAGAATCCAAAGTACCATTTCTACCATTAGATGGGTTCTCATATCCCAAAATGAATGAGATCCCAACTTATATTTTACACACGTCCATAAAAATGATGGAAGAATAAGAAACAAATAAATTACTTATAATATGAAGAGATGGGACCTCTCGGCATCTTCTGGAAACTTCATATAGAATGGAAGAAAAGGGAAAAGAATGAATGAATTGAATGTAGAATAGTTACAGACTCAACCAATCTAAATCACAATGCAGGCCTTACTCCACACACTAAGAAGCAAAGATAGTGATCTGTTGCATCTGAGAAACCTCTGAGCTTTAAAATCACCAGTTTAAAAGCACTGTACATTTTCAGCCTTAGCTTAACAGGAGTTGAATATTTTTGTCCTGCTGGATCAATAGCTGGATGTTTTTGAAAATCTGACTCCATACCTTTACAGGATCAACAACCAGCAGCTTTTAGAAAGTTATCATATGGACTTGAGGCTGGTAACCTGAAGGACAGGGGATGATTCTGGTACTCAGTTGCACAAAGCATTGGAAGAGTGCCAACTGATTGTTTGTATGGATTGGGACTACCAGTTTGCTCAAGGACAGGACCAGCCTGCATTTTAAGTTAGGTTGTGAATATTAGATGCTTAGTCAAGCCTGTTGCCCGCTTAGAGCCTCAAAACTCAGATAGTTCTTGCATACAACAAAACAGAATTTGGAAGCCAAGAAGCATGTTCATGGTGCATATAAACAAGCATGATAATTGTAGCATGCGTAAATTCACTTAAATCAAGGACCTTGTGAATCCCTATTGACACAGGAATTGGAGGCTACCTGCTTTGTCTCATTATCAGGATGTTGAAAAGATAAGCTAATCAAGCTTTCTTGTCTCAGTTGGGCACTCATCAAATCAGACATCTTCTTCTGCTTCCCTGTTAGGAGTGCCTCACAATGATGGGCCATTTCCTTGTAAGACATGTCAGGTCCGGTGGAGATGGAACTTCTTCCAAATTGATGTGCTGTTTCCAACACCTATGCAAATAAAGCAAACAATTATGTGTTCCATCTCACAAAATAAATTATGGCTATCACCATTTAGCCTCATGGTACTAATGTTATGAAATATGAGACAGTTCTCAAAATAAAATTTCTTTAATAGAGGATGTAAAAGGTGTCCCTTGTGGTTTCAGACAGAGTAAAAAAGAATGACACAGCTGACATACTGATTCTAGAAGTTGATTGACATCCAAAAGATTTGGAATTTCCACAGGCAACTCTGAATTATCCTTGGTTTGACCTTCAAATGGTTCTGGAAAAGCATAATTATCTGTTGAGAAAATTGGAGCTTCCTGCTGAACAAAATGAAATCACATGAGTTCCCAGCATTTATAGATAAAATTTGGAAGGCATTGTTAGGAGATTTGCCTCCTTAATAGATTTATTATCTCCCACGTCAACTTGATATACTTTATGTGGTGCATCCATAGGCAACTGGACCCCCAGTGGACACACATCATCCGGCAAGAATTCATTTAGCAGCTGGGCCCGTGTAGTGGACAATTCAGGCTAAAAAGAGTCACCAGATATTAGTTTAGGGAAATTAAAATAGAAAATAATAGTTCTTTGATGATAAATTGGAGTCCAAAATTCTCAAACATTTGGGATAAAAAGCTTTACTTCTGACAAATTTCCCAAGCTTTTCAGGATCTCAGAAGCAAGGGTTTCCCTACGTTGCTCTGGGGTGATCTGTATTTGCGAGAGAGTCTTTAAAGCCAAATTATCATCTTCTTTAGACCCATAAACATTTGTTGGCTGGTCAGAACCAGCGTTAACTGCCTCCAACTTGCGATCTTCCACCAAGCGCATAAATGGATCAACCTAATTAATCATAGAATGATGCCAGTGAAAACAAGATATCTGGTTTTGAGATGTTTATTTAACAACTGAAAAAACCCAGAGCTACCGGTTCTTTGCCTTGGCAAGCACCATAAAAAAAAATATGGAAGGCAGGTAGAAGAAAAGAAAATAAAGACATTACTTTACATCTACATGATATTAATTACTTTGCTCCTTTGTATCATACAAACTCGGAACAACAAAAGATGAAAATGTTTTGTATAGAAAATATAGAAACTTCAAGACATATTTCAGAAAAAACTAGCAAGGAAAAGCAAGTACTGAGATGGTTTCATGACTGATAAGTTCCATACCATTCTTTCTGTAAGAGCAACCTTGGCACAATAGACAATGGGGACAATACTGAATGCTTTGGATGAGAAGAGGATCATCGAAGTTGCCAAGGTGAAAAGAGATCTACGACGTGATGGTGGAAGTGGCCCTACAGCATTAGTGGAATTATGGCTTAAAGAGATGACACCACAGTAACAGAATGTAAATTAGTTGCTTTCCTTCCTACTTTAATTCTTTAGAAAAATAGAAAAAACTTGTTTCTTCCCTTCTATGTAAGGAACGAAGAAAAGGGAAAAAAAGAAAAATAAAAAAGTTACTTTGGTGTATCACTTATTCTTAAGACTTGTGTTCTAAATCTAATCATAAATGAACTAAGTCATCTTCCTGAACCACTCTCACTATATCATATGCAGCATTCATCAAAAAAAATTATAAGAGGTTCTCAAGATGTATTTGGAAGATAATTTTACTACAACAGATTATCAGCCAACTTATTTCATGTTTTTACATTTGAACTTGTTAATGTGCAATTAGGCAACACATACAGTCAAAATTTGGGCCATTTCTCAATTTGAATCAAAATTTAGGATCTGTCATCCCAATGATAACATGCCAAAGATTGACTATGGCTTGCATATGTGGCAAGCTGGCAGTTGGGTTAAAATGCTTCATTTAAAAGTGAGTTCATCTAAAAGTAAGATTTAAAAGAACAAATCCACTGCATTTTCTACTGGGTTCAGTATTTAGTGCATGTTTGGCCTAGCTTTTTTTCAGCTTATTTACCTCTTAAAAGCAAAAGTCAGGCCAAACATTATTTTTTGAGAAGCTCTTAAAAAAAGAGCAGCTTTTTTTTTAAGAACACAATTTTTAAAAAAAGAGCTTAAAAAAAAGCTCCAAGGAGGAGCTTTTTCTTCTCTTCTTTTAAAAATACAAGAAAATTTTCATTTTTGTTCCAAAAATATCTTTATTTGTTAAAAATAATTACAATATTACCCTCTCAAAAAAAAAATACCTTCTACGATAATTTTAACAAAAATTAAACTTATAAAAAAGAACTTATAAAAAGAAATTTACCAAACAACTTTAGCTTAATTTCAAAAGCTATTATTTTTCATAAGAGCTTCATAATAGCTTTTAAGTTAGAAAAAAGCCAGGCCAAACAAGCTAATGTCCTTAAGAAAGCTTCTCACAATTCCAATCTGTCAAAATTGTTTCCTTTTTCCTTCTTAAGGAGAGAAACCTTGGTGTCATCATGTATACACTAAACATATGAGACTAAGGTTTACAATAGTTACAGATTGAACAAACAATGATTTTGTCATTTCCATGAAAGACATGCCAATCCTCTAGTTTTATTTTCTTAAAAGTATTTGTTTTTCTTAATTTATTTCATTTTAATTTTTGTTGCAGGGGGGAGGGGGGGAGTTGATAAAAGAGAAAGGCGGGCAAGCAGACATTATTAAAAGCCATGGGATTGCAAAGACAGCTACAGCCTCGGGTACTCACCTCCTTCATTGAGAGAGATGCTTCGCAATGAAAAAGCTAGCTGGAAACTACGAACAAGAGCCTTATTACCAGAATTCTGCATTACATAACAATAAAAATACAGAAATTAAACCCCAGAAATAGCAGGATTAGAAGTTAGATGCTAGTGATACAATTAACCAAAGAAGTTTTTTTGCCAATAAGCAACTTAGACGATCAATTATAAAAATACATTTCAAATAAGATACAACTTAAAACCTAATAAGTTCCCTCCATGACTTACAAATGTATCACTTGCAAAGTTGAAGATCTTAGGTTCAAACATGACATATACATATGTCTATATCATACAAAAATGGGACCCTAATAGTCTAGGTAGCATTCATGGCTTATGAAAAGGTAAATAGCCACAAAAGAAGATGAACCAGATACCCTAGCTGTAAAAAAGAGGTATAGATTAGATGGTCTCACCCAACATTGATTAAGTCCAAAATTTCCCATGGCTTTATGTTCAAGTTGGGCCTCTCCATCTATGGCTACATGGTGTTAGGTTGGATGCTTAACATAGTATCAGATCCTAAGTTTGTTATATATTTGTCGTTATTGTTATTTGCCACCCCTTATGTGTTTGTCCACAAGCTAGGCCCATTTGTTTTGGTTGTTAGTATTGGGCTTACATGTGAGGGGACTGTTATATGGTGCCATACTTCATAAGTTAAGTCTTGAATTTGCAGTAGTTGGGTGTCTCCACCTGTTGCTGATTGGTTTTAGGTTGGATGTTTAACAGGATCAACAGAAGGCAAACTTTAAAGGCCCACAAGATAAAGATGTCATCAATAAAACAAAGTCTACTATCCATATTTTTTTGTTCCTACACCCTAAAATGACAAGCTTAACTGCTTAACTTAAACCTGTAGCACTAACATATCTAAACAAAATGAAAACTACTCATATTTTTTCCTCAACTACATAACTTACAGATTTCCTGATGGTCCCAAAATAAAATCAAAATCATCTAGTAAGACTAAATAACCCCCAGGCCATACCCAGCCAACCTTGAGGGGCTAAATCCTCCTCCCTAGGTGAGCTGTAGGGAAAATCTCCCAAATATCAGCAGAGTTCATTGCAATAAATTTCATGAAACATAATATAAGCACTATTGCTTGATGAGCATGAGAGGACTGATAGAATTACCCCTTGTTTTTGAAGCTAATTATGCAGCATAAACTTGATTAATCAGACTTGTTTCTGAAAAGTTTGGGATACAAAGTGTGTCCTAGTAGAAAAGAACTAGCCTTTGATGACAGACACATGAAATGGACTACCGAATATATAATGTAAATTCACTATAAGCATAGATATCCATCACAAGAGAACCAAGATCCAAGTTATAAAAACCTGTCCCCAAAATCAGTAACTCATGTAAAAGAAACGCCATTCAGGTAACATCAATTGAGCAATTACCTTGGCTCGAGAGAAGAGCAACACAAGGCTGTATGTGTGAGCAATCGCTTCATAGTTTTGTGGTGTATTTTCAGGAGAGATAGACTGTGCCCAAATTGATGAAAGCAAGAGACTAATCTGGGTGCTACTGAGCCGTAGGGAATTGGCCTCCTGAGGTTTCATGAATAGAAATAGTCATACAAAAATAGATCACAAATGAAGCCACTCTCAAACAATTCATAGGGTTAATCATTTGAACCATTCATTTGGCAAGGGGCTTTAAGCATATAGATAAAAAGCAAGTACTGCAGCACAAGTCAGCTCTTGCACCTCCTTATAATATCTGCTATAAAGCTAGTGCCTCTCCTAATCAAAGTTTATGCCCATCTATAATACAACTTCAGAAGATGCAGTCATTCCAATAGTTACGATATGAAGCAGTTACTATATCAAATTAAGGCTACTTTTCTCTCTCTACTCCCATAGAGTCCACCTAGTTTATCACCCAAAATTTCCCTGTAATTCCTCAGCTACCCAAGATAGAAAACTCATTTTTCAATAGACGTAAAGTTTTTTTTGATTAATTTGTTCATTATCATGATGGTAGAGCCAGAGGCTATGGACCAGGATCAGGTCCAAATAAAAATAAAAATAACTGCAAAAATCAAGCCTGGGCTTGCCAAGCCAGATTTTGTGCAAGGACCAAACCTAGATTAAACAGAATGGGCCAATAAAGAGAGACATAACCAAGATAGTGTAAATAAGAAAACATAGAAAGATAGGAGATCGCCAAACACTCACAGATTGCTTATTCGAATTGCTTAGAGGATTTCCGTCCATTGGCAAAGGTATAGGTGGACTTCTTGAACTGTATGTTCGACTATAAGATGATTTCAGTCTATTCAGGATCCCATTATTACTGTTTTTTAGTTCCACCTCACTATCAATGTTTCCTTTGTTCTCTAGACAAGCATTCTCCCTAGCAAAGGATTTATCTTTCCTTAGCTTCTCAAAAAGGGCAGCTGAAGAAGAAAAGACAGAGACAGTTCTTGAAAGCGTTCTTGGAATACCAGAGCCTTTGATTGTTACAGGAGAAACAGAGGATGGTTGGGGGCAAACTGAAGATGGCACAAGAACAACCGAAAAGATACGGTGGGCTCCAATTCGTGTTTCATGGTCAGGGTGGACCATGGCTGGGAGTAATTGATGGAATAAAGCCTCAGGAAATGCCTATGGGAACAAAAAAACACCAAATAACAAAGGTAAATAAAATATTACTGCAGACAACACTATGAAATGTTCATGAACAAAAAATAATTAATAATTATGATTAATACCTTGTTTAGATAGGATGGATTTGGAATTGATGCTACAATTTGAGCAGTACGATAGACAACACAGATCGTAGTTCTAGCTATAACTGTAATATTTGAGATGTTCTCCAACATTACAGCCATAGCATCAAGAATTGGGCCTGCATCTCCAACCTGTTCACAATAGCTAGCTCAATTTTGAAATATCCAAGAAAATGAAAACCACAGGAGTAAAATGCAAAGTCATTGGATTATTTGATCTGGAAAGAAACTCAAAATAAAAATGTGAAGGATTAGAACATGTTTTTCTAAACCAAGTTCTAATAACATTTTCTCAAGAACAAGAGAAGGGTGCCACCTTATGCGCTAACTGTACAAGGCAATTATCGACTGCTTCTTTAAAGTTCCTGTTCCAATTTATAATGTCAGCTCCCATAGTTGCATCATCAAGTAAGCAATGTATGCTCTTCCGTAAATGCCTCATAACATCACTAACTGCACCAAGTATTGCTACAGAAGGCTCAGCTTTTGAAAGTTCAGCAAGAGAGGCTGTAACCTCTATAATTTGAAGCTGCATGTCAGGTTGTTTGAGGATATTTTTGTGGTCAAGATGCTTAACTAATACAGACAGCAAAAAATGAGTATTCTGCCCTGCAAACATGAGAAAACAAATAGCATTAGTCTCTCTTTACAATTCAAATTTTTAGGAAAAGCACATTAATCAGAAAACAGATGATTTGAGAAAAAATAAAATATAAAATCAGAAAACAGAAAAAAGGCTCAGACAGGTTGAGTGTTGAAAAATGAATGACTACCAGAACTATCCATTAAAAGCTGAATATCCTTTAAGACTGAAAAGGCAAGACCATTTTGAAGGGACCATAAGTTTTCCTTATCAAAGTAACGGAACAAAGACTCAAGAACACGCCGTGTTGTTGTAGCTTCCTTTGCTAGGTTTGCCATGTTATGTAAGCAAACCCTGGACCAGAAACAGGGATTCTGGGCATCTTCCCTGTCAGAAGAAAAATAAAGAAACTTATTGCAAGTTAAATGTTTAAAATAAATAAATAAGTAAAACGCAAAATTGCATCCACAGAATCTTGAGTCATGAGATTACGCTGTGACATTTGGTTCTCCTTTGTCGTTCACAATTGCCCCCCAAGAAGGAACCCTTATGAGGACATCTGGCGATGGAGAGACATGACCCTCATTTTTTAGCACTTCTTGCACCCACCGACTTTGGGCACCATTAGGGTTCTCTAAATTTTTCCTTGGGCCTCCATAACTTTCCACAACTACTGAAACAATCTGTGTTTGATTGTAGAAAAATGCCCTCAATGCAAAATGATATGAAACAACATTCCCAAAATTCAGAGAACCGATCAATTAAATTGTAGCTACTTAACCAATACAGCTGCATGTAAAATGTTATTAACGAAACAGGAAAAAAGAAGAGAGTTAAAGCAAGAAAGCAATCAACTCCACTAAATGTGACCAAACAATTCTCGGGAATATATGTTAACAAGTTTAAGGAAATATCAGCCAAATTTAACTAAAATTTTGAGGAATTAAAAAGAAGAATGAAAGCAAGGTTTAGCAGTCTTGCCACAACTGGAGTAATCTTTTGGATAGGATACATATGAGTTTGTTTCACTGCGATATAGAGACCACAGGTTACCGGAATAGACAGACCCAAGTGCTCAAAGTAGTTGATCAGAGGCCAGAGCAAAGCAAAGTAGTGCAAGACACTTATACTCATAGCCTCAAATAAATTTAAGGGCACTAACACAGCAGATTGTACTGGAGAAAACAGCATCCATCAGTATCTTTCTTGTGTATATTTAATTCCAGTACAACACTAGGATAGAGGCATTAACCAATTGTTGGATCTACAGTGATCACAATGTAGTCATGATCTATATTCAACTATTACCAGTAACATATTATCCTTCTGTAAGAAATTCTATGTAAATATATAGATTTAGAGATTTAAAATTCTTTTTAAAAAGAAAATGGTATTTACCAAAATATTGGTACACCATATTCACCACCAATGAAAATACTATGGAAACAAAAATGGAAATAGCCAGAATTTTGATTTGCACATAAGACTTGGTATATAAAAGAACAATAAAAGATACTTTTAAGGTAGCTGCTTTGCCCAGTTCAGAAATCGTGAATCACTTCAATTGAGATTTTATAAATGAAATCTATCACTATTACAGAAAACATGCAAATATGGGCAATGAAGAAAATAAATTAATGGATAACGGAGCAATAAACTTGCAGATATTCAAACAAGAAGGAATCTGCTTACATTGTCAAATTCCACTGAAATGTGAGAGTGTTCACCCATAAACCAAATCTACACAAAAAAAAAAAAGGATAATTGAACATGAATTAGGATACTTATATAGACAATGCAGACATCGAGAAAATGTAAACTGTATGGAGGAAAGAAATAATTGTGAAACGGAAAACATTATAGCCTTGATTCTTGTGAGAAAGATGCTTTGAGGTGAACCTTGAAGGCATTCAATCAAAGTAAATGGATTGACATATGCTTAATGGACCCCATAATGCTACATGATGCATCAAAACTTGCAGTGAAATTACAAGCTTAGAGATATATAATGACTCGTGGAGAGCAATCAACTCAGTGACTTATACATGGCATACATTATAAGATCAGTTTGTTTTGTCAATTTCAAATATTACCATTCAACATGTCAAAAAGTACCGAATCTGTAATGTCTTGCTAACAACCAAATGCAGAAAATAGAGTAACCCTGGTGAAGATATACTAATAATTTCGCCTTATAATTGTATGATAGATTAACAATATTGGTTTCAAAGAAGAGCTTTATGGTAATTAGAGAAAACAAATTAGTGTTCTGAACTTACATCAAGCATAAGGGAAAACCATTTTTATAGTGGAACAATGGAGAAATTATTTTATAACATTTACTAAAACCATTTCCTCTTAAAGTATTTTATGCTATTATGAAAATCATGACACACAGTTACTAGTGTCCAAACAATCCAAGATTGAAATAATAAAAACTTGCATTTTGAATAGCCAAAAATAGCCACCCAAGACTTCTTTCTATTCTCTCTTCCTTTTTTTCTTTCTTGGAAGGAAACATAGAAAAAAAGAAGTAAAAAGAGCCCTGTCATGCATATAGTATTGGATTAAAAAGAATCATGACAAAAACACATCAGAAGAAGATTAAATGCAGGAATAACAGAATATCACTTCTGTTCTTACTTGTGCCATTTTTATACCACTTATTTAGCCTAAGGCTGTAAAGAACCCAAACTTGGCCTAATAGTTGTTATTCCTCAAGGTCAACTGGTTAAACTCCTTCCATCTTCAGTTTGGAATCATCATATGTGCCAAAACAAATTTATTGTCTAAGGTCACAAGGAAACAGATCAGCAAGCGAACTGGTTAAAACCTAGCTTGATTTTAGCTTGTTTAACCACTTTTATTAAGCTAAATACATGGATTTGAGCTTGATTTCTAAATTCATTTAATAAATGACAAGCCTGAGCACAAGGGTTCTTTGCTTGCATAAGTTTGTGAACAGCTCATTTAATTTTCAAACTCATTTCCAAGCTCACCAGAAGTTAGTTTATAGGTCACTTATAAGTTTGTTTACAGGGATAAAAATAACAAGTGCTATTTAAAATAATGTAAGAGGGTTTCTATATTTGTTATCCCCTTCTCAAGCTTGATTTTTTAATGTGATTGTCTAACCTGTCATTATTCCAATGCTTTTGTTTGGGATTAGTTTTTAATTTGGATGTTTTACACTTTTCTTTTTTGAGTTTCTTCATTCAGAATGTTATTATAGGAATGCGTTAACATGGGATATTTTGGCATATACTGAATCCTTATATCTACCTATTAAAATCTATAAATCATTTTAGAAATAAAGATTTAAACATTCATTGACTTTGTTTTATGTGAGAAAAATTAAGTGAAATTTGATCACTTCAATCATGAGCTAAAAAGTGACCTCAAGCTCAGTATTCAAAACGAGCTTGAAGTAGTAATGAGACTTGATCTCATAAATAAGCTTGAGCATACAGCCCATTTGACACACCATAACTGAGATTGACCCAATATGCAATGACCATGGTAAAGGCTAGATCACCTGGCAGGTATCCAAGAATATTGAAGTTTTTACTCCATACTCTCTCTTCCTACTTTTTTAAGCACTCCACTGGAACTGGAAAAAGAATAAGGACCCTCCCCCCCCAAGAAAAAGAACAAAACAAATAAATAAACAATATCAATTGTGTTGTCTACTTCAATTAACTACTATTAGGAGTTCCAATAAGTAATACAAAAGAGTGTTATAACAAAATCTTGCTTACTGTGAAGGAAGTCCTTCCATCACTCTAAGAAGTTAGCCTCACTGAAACAGCCTAGATCCAAACTATTAGGAGTTCAGTCTGTAATAGTAAAGATTGCACTAACACTAAATCTTGATTACTTGTGAAGGGAGTGTACTTCCATCATTCTAAGAAGTTAGCCTCACAGGAATGCCCAGATTCATGCAAAATAAATTGCCAAAAAAAAAAAATGCCATATGTCAGCATTATTCCACCAAAGCTCATTTATTGGCTGCATTATATATATATAGCTTTTCCAGAGCCCATACAATTGTTAGTACAAGTTATACGATTTAAGGTTCTCTTTTATCATCTATTTCCCAAAAACCCAACTAAAAGTTGACATAATCATGCATTTCAAAAGAAGAGCAGCCACATGAATAAATACCATTGAGGAAAGTGCTTGCAGCCCTGCTGAACATAGTTTTCTTTCCCTTTCACCTTCTCCAATTTCTTGAGCTAACTGACAGAGTTTTGGAATAAAGCCTTCTAAGTTAAACATGAAAGTACCATCCTTCTGCAAATTTTGGTAAAGATAAAATGAGTTTGAAGTTTCCTGTCATTGTCCACCTACTAACTTTTAAAAATAAAATATTAGAAACTAAAAATTCATTCTTCATAACAAAAGAAGCATACAAGTGATGCCTAAAGCACCAACCTGATTATTCACAAAGTCAAAAAGAGTCTGACATCCCATAATTCGCATTTCATCCTGCCGTGTTTGATCCAGCAGAGTCTGTATAATGCTCAGTAAGCTACTAGCAAATAGAGTCCTATAAAATTATTGATAATCAGAAATCAAGTGAGTTCAGGGAAAAACTACAAGTAGAAAGCAAATTAAAATCAATTTCATCACATGAACTTGAGATTTTACCCTTGAAATTACAATCTGATGTTTCTATCTTTTGGTAAAAGGTTGAACATGACTGATGTGAGCACTCAAGCTTTAGAGCATTATCCAAATGCTGACTCTTTTTTTAGCAATGGAAATTGATCAAGAGACATATCACTTACATCTTTACTAATATAAATAATACAAACACTTAATATCAATAAATTCCATGCCCCAAGCTCAAGAATTCCAGGGAAGACTCCATAACGGTATAACAAGTTTCAGTCAACAAAAGTATCATATCTATAGACTATATGATAGAAAAATGTCTTGCATTGCCATGAAACTTGCAATTAGCTACAATATCTAGTCAGCTCATTAAACTTGTTAATCATAATGATCCATTCCCCCATCTCCAAATTTGACTCCATTATTAAGTTCTACAAAGGGTGATCTGTAACTTGCAGACAAAAAAAGTATGGTCATTTTTCATATCATTAGTTCTTTAAGCATTTTGTTATGAGTTTAACTAATACCATCCAACCTAATTTTGTTTAGAACTTAAGTTAATGACGGGGGGTGTTTTCATTATTGAATCAGGAGTATTTTCCTTGTTGAAATAGACTTGTTCTCTAATCTGAACAATGCACTACAAAAGAATTTATTAGAATTTGGAGAATAAAGTTTCTTTGTTTCTTTTTAAAGGTCATTAAAAAAAGATAGAATAACAAAATCACTTAGAAAGGGAGCGAAAAGACAAATAAAAAAAAGGAAAAGATCTCATGACGCAACAGTATTCACTTGATCCATAAAACAGTGAGATACAAACCCATAAATTTTGCAACCCAATAACTCACATTTGCTCCTTACAAGAGACCAGTAATTTCCTGTAAATACACATCACAATTTTCGCTGATTGAAAATTCTCGTTTCTCAATTCCTTGTAACACCTTTGCTCAAGGGAATTACTGATCTGGTCATAAAATTTGCAAGAACCCGTGATAAGAATGATGAACATAAATAACTACACGTAATATGTGCATATTGCAGGAAAAAAAAAATCTTCATTCCAATCAATAGAGATGAGCATGACCAGAAAAAATGTAACACAAAATGCTAACTAAATCCTCTCTTACACCATTAGAATATTTAATTTTCAAGATACTTTAATAGGTATTTTATCACCACACACCATGACAGGAAAATACTTACATGCAATGGCAGAGAGGATAGTTGTGAGGATTTTATCAATATAATGGAAGCATCAAATAGTTTATATACAACTAATTTGGATCAGACCATATAACTGATAGGCATGTATAGATATAATGATGATGCATATGACCAAACACTATACTACTGTTAAATCTTGACTGTCTTCATAAAATGATTTTCCAGTTGACATTCAGTACGTAACATGGTGTCACTGTGTTTCAGTTGACACTTTGGCTCAGTTTAATCACCAATATATCATTCGATGCAGCCTATCAAAAGTCTCTTTCCAAAATAATTGCTTACTTTTTGATCTGATCATGCCAGGCTGTCAAATTGTTTTCAAAGATTCATCTAAACTCAGGTTCCATTTTTTCAAAACAAAGAGTTAAGCTCTAGCTTTTCCGAAATACAAAGCTTGACACATCTATACTTTTAACCTTTGAAGGTTTCTGAGTTTCCCTATCTGATTTCACAAACATGTTCCATTTGCAGCATGTCTTTCCATTGAGTATTGAAGACCATCTGCTGCAAGAGTAGAAGCTTCCCCTACAGGTTTTTAGTTGGCCATAAAACCAAATTAAAACCTGAAAATTATTTGTCAAAAACTTCTAATTTTTGCTGTGAGTTCTTCTCATACTCATCATAATTTATTTGAATTCTATGTTCTCAATGAATGTTATGAAAAATTTTATGAAATTCATAAAACCAGTGCAAAAAGTAGTGGCATTTGTCACAACCAGATATCAACATGTATGTTATCAATAAGCATTAAGATTCTAACAATCTCTAATTGAATAACAAATGCATGCACAAGTATGACACAGTAAGATTTCAAAAATATCATTAATCACATCAAAGTCATTATCTTGAAGCTTGCAAATATATTGTACCTTTGGGATGCGTAAAGGATTTTTTGAAGCATAGTCACATAGTTTCCCTATCTTGCGATCATTAGCTCCTTCCTCCTATCAGAAGATAAAAAGTTCAAATTATTTGATAAATAATGTGGAACGAAAAAATCTTTAAAAGACACAAAATCCTAAAGCTGCAAATCCATCCACAATATAGTTAGAGAATGCTTAAAATAAATAAATTTGAGCCATATGACTAATGTTTGCATATCTAAACCATATTTAATGCTTGAATTGCATTAGTTCTATTTGATCTGTTACTGGACTTTGGCCACCTGCTAGGTTGCATTATAAAGTAACCCTTACACAAATGTTCTGGAACTGGTAAAATACAATCAAGCCCTACCACATAAACAAGCATGAGCTAACTTAACTTTGCGTCTTTGTCTTAAGTTGATCTTCAGCAGTTAACAAAAAAAAATATGATGAGCCGTATATTACAACAATAAGAACATGTAAAATTACCAATAAAAAAGAAAGAAAGAAAATTGAAAAGCACAAACCTGATTACGAGGAAATATTTCTGCAATCAGCTTCTTATACCTTTTCACAGGCTGTCTGGACCTTGCACGCATTGCAGGGCAAAAGAAACATAGGCTACCGCATGCAGGCAACACTTGCCTCGAAATCACTCCAGAGATTGAGCTCATTTTAAATTTTTTTGTCCGGAATTGGAATTATAAATAATAGCTAAAAAATGTTCAATATCCTTCAAAAATTTTTGCTTTCTTTCCCTCCAAAATCAATCAAAAACTTGGACTTCAACGCCCAGAAGGGAAAGAAGAGCATGAAAACAAACGGGATACCTCTCAAATCCAACCACCAGCCTGTAGACAACAATCTTGGTGTCACAACTTTTTAACCTCCCAATCAAACCAAACTAAAAACTAAGAAATATAAGGTGGATGATAACAATCCGACATTTGGGTTTATAAACTTTGATCAAACTATGAGTGACTGCTGTCAAAATCTGGATTAAGACTTCAACAAAACAAATGGGTATCAACAAAATTCAATGTTGAATCAAAATGTGATACAAAGCAACAAAATTGTATTGAGTACATAAAAATTTACAAAAGGGAATCTAGAAAATGCAAAATTTAATAAAACGAGTGGGAAATTAATGATAAAAAATGGGGTTTTTGATCAAAACCAAAAACTTCAAAGTTACCTCGGATCAATGCCAGAAAGAGCAGAGCAGAGGCTGGAAATCCGTCTAAGCCATGCAAAACAATTACCGCGTTTCCAGCATTCCCCACACCGCAAAATTCAACTACCCTCTTTTTCTAAAAATATAAGCTAAAATTAAATTCCAAAGCTGTACTGTAATGTAATTTAATAATCTATTCTTTATATATAAAAAAATATTTCTTTTTTTCTAAATGCGATATCAGTCCGGAGCCTGCCGCCTCCCAATAAATACTTAAATATTTGCTACACATTCAACGGTTTCATTATGTGGACCCTTGTGTATCATCAAATCTACTGCATACTTCACTGTAACATTTATATTTATTTTTTCAGAGAAATTTTCAGCCGTTTGATTTGAATTTACCTTCCAATTTTATTTTTATAACAAAAAGAAATATTCCATTAATTATTGCTAATAATGTTGGTTTTCCGCACGAACGTGCTCTTCTGTCTTCTTCTTGGCACATGATGACCGTTAATTACCGGCACGTCTTTGGTCTTTTTCATATTTATTGTGTCACTTGTTTTATTTTTTTTTCACATTTTGACTGATTTGTTCATTCATTTTTATATCGAATATATTTAATTACTATCATAATTTCTATTCGTATTTATAATTATTTAAAAACAATTTACTATGAATTTTAATTTTATAATCTCAAATATCTTATTAAAAACATGTACTAGAAAACCTATGCAGGTAATTTTGGTGCGTAGGATACTGGATAGGATTGGTGTGCAATTAAAATGAAGGATTAAATTGCAATTTTAATTCTCTTTTAAAAAAAGGGTTATTTTAATACTTTTGAGATTTGATGATAAATACTTTTAGCTTACTATTTATCAATGAAAAAAATTATCTTATCCTACCCTCGATCTAGTTTGCACTAATCATGATACAAGATAAAAATTATCTTATCTTACTCTTATTAATCCTTGCGCACACTAAACATTGTTTGCACTAATCATGATATAAGATAAAAATTATCTTATCTTACTCTTATTAACCCTTGCCCACACTAGACATAGGATAGGCTATATCAGTTAAATCAATTCACTTTTTTATTTTATTTTATTCGTAATTTTGGATAATAGATACATTTGAAAGTTTTTTTTTTATATAATTTAATCCTAATGGAGGTAGCAGCTTTATAACAGTATAGCAAAATAATGATTTATCTTATCCTTTTGCCAAGCAATTATTTAAGAGATAAAACATTTTGCTTTTCTTGGATCAAATAATGAATGATAAACTAGTATTTTATGGTTCAACCTTTCCCCATTTTGAAAGACAATGATTAAAGTAAACATCACTTTGTTTTCCTTTCAAAGAAGGCTTCCCTCATTTCAATCAAATTATTCTTTAAATTGTCTTCTTTTTAAGACCATCATTGGGTTTGATTGACTAACCTGGATAAAGATAAAACCAAAAACCCCATTCCAAGGGTCTTGAGTTGATTGATCTCAGTTGCTTTAAGCAAACTCAAGGTGTAATCGAGATAACAATCACGAAAGCAATCAAATGATGCAAATGCCATTCCAATTTTAAACCAAACCAAAAAAAGAAGGGTAATGCTTATGCTAGTAATACAGTTTTCCCGTGTGAAGAACTCTGAAGCTTTAAAAAGCATTCATCCACCAAGACATAATTTCCAACAATTATCATGGGGTTGTTGCAACTTATTTGTGCTGGGATATACATACCCTACAAAATTTCTCTTTTCCAGCAAAATGACAAGAAAAAGTAGATCTATTAGTCTTTCTTATGAAGTCTTCTACTACCATGGAAGGTTGAATCCTATTTTAAAATTGTCTTAGTAAGTGATAATATTCTCTCAAAGTGAATTGGTTTTTGATAAAAGGTTTCCTCCTTACAAGCAGCTCTTTTATACAAAATTTATATCAGCTGTCACGCCATTGAGAGAAGGTAATCATCTCAAAGAATAGGGATTACTATAGTGAAGGGAAAACATGGAAGTCTCGTGATCCTACGCTTAAATTATAAAGGCCTCAAAACTAAAAATCATTCGACTTGATACAAGAAAGGTTGGCTATCAACACCATCTTGCTGTATTCCCATACGAACTTGTATTTAACCTTAAAGTTTACATTGTTACATGAAACTCGAAAAAATTTGAATGCTGAAAAATCATTTAATCGGAAGACAAGTTCTCAAATGTGGGTTGGCGTTTGATTTAAAGGTAAAAATGGAAGCAATACAACATGATACAATTACTTTACCAGCAGTATGCCCTTCACAATTTGCAGCCAAATAATTTTAAGCTTTCGAAGTGCCACCATGATCCCTCTCAACATGCTCTACAAGGGCCACTGGATCACGAAACCCTTTGCTACACGTGGGGCATACATCAATAGACATCTTAAAGACTCGAGACTGGTTGTTCCTTTCATGTACCTTCTCCACATGCTCCACCAGTGTTGTAACTGAGGAAAACTTTGCTCCACATTGTGGGCACTCCTCTACTTGAGCTGTGCTCCCGTTGCTGCTGCTGCTGCTGCCACTCAACCCCGCTCCATCCCTTGCAATTTGCCATTTTTGACTAAGCTCACTACTCAATTTTGTCATGCTTGCTTCAGCTGTGGCTCGAACGGTTGATGCTGCATTACGAAAGCTTGTAGCCCAATTAGTTGAAGATGTGGCTGGAGCTCGGTTGGGTTTTGATTCTTCTTTTCTACTCCTGCTCAAAAGACCCATAAATGGAAAACCTGAGTCAGGTTTCTTAGGTCCAGGACAATTGTGGTCAGGCCCAAAACGGTGCTTTAAGCAATGGTCTATAGTGCAGTCCCTACACTTGATTGTGTTTGAGAATGTCAAGACTTCCCTACAGCCAGGAACTGGGCATTTTTTCTTCTTTGTGACTTTGTCATAGTTTGATGGATCACATTCAGTATTAACATGTGTCTCCCAAGTGATGTTTGGATCTTCATCAGGAATTAAGTGAACACCTTTCGCACATAGTGGACATATAACAACATTAACATCTTTTTTATCAGCCTTTGGACAGCGATGCTTAATGTAGCTTCGATGTTCTAGGCAAAAGACCTGTTGGAAGATTCATTATATTCAACTGGAATAAAAAAGGAGGAAATTTTACGAAAAGTATTTAACACAGTAATTGGTTGCACAACAACAATTCATTACACCGAAAATCATTAAAAGCAAACTTCAAGCTTTTGCTTGAAATTAACTTTTGGAAGTACTGGTTCTAAAAACTAACATCTTTCATACGAACAGAAGCAGAGAAACTACATAGCAATCAAATAACAAGCAAAGGTGTAATACATGAGGCCTATAGTTCTCAGCTTAGCAGACATATTACAATAATAGCTTAGAATTTATTGACAACTAATAGATTGGATACTAAGCGAAAGAAGCAATATGATTTGCATGTTTCAGTCAATGTCCAAAGTTCATTTGATTGTTGCTTTTCCTACTTGCTTTTTACTTCCAAGAGAAAGGGTGTGTTGGATACAAAAGCAAACAATATTTTCGAAGAATTCAAAATTAAGAACACAATTTTCTTTGAATTAACAAAATACATGATTTCACTTTTGTATAGTAGAAAAACTACGTTGGAATTCGTGTTTCCTTCCCGTAATTCCCTCATTACTAATCAATTACGATTTAGCTTAAACTTTTTAGAAACAATTTAAGAAGTACAAAGCAAATTACAAAAAACGAGAAGCAACGACCAGATGGAGCCTAAATCGCCTCTGAATTACCTAAAACATTCTAAGATGGCCACTGGAATTACTGATATCAGATGCAATTTCTTAAAAGAAACAGGCAAGTTGGTTTGGATTTTCTATTTCAAACAGAATCCAGGGAAACAAGCATTAACATCAAGACAAACAGGGGATATTGCCCATTATAAATCTAAGTGCGAAACTGCAACGACTCCAATATGACCAAGACACCAAAGCTAACCTGGAAAATTTGAAAGGTTCCGATTTTATTGCCACGAATATGATTTGGGCAAAAGGAGAATGAATTTAAGAGCAGTAGCATCAAGCCAAACCAACCTCACACAGATTGGATAAAAAAATCAAAAGAAAATCCCAGAAAGGAGAAATCGATTGAGGGAACATACCAGGCGGCAACGATCGCAAGTGAAAGGCAAGAAGTCAATCTGTTTACAATCTTCAACGCTGCAATGCTTTCCAAGATCTGGGAATTCTGGAGTCCCCATTCTAATTCAATTCCCCCCAAAAAACAAGCAGCTAAATCCAAATCTGATTTTTCTGATTTTTGGGTGTCCGAGATTTGATGCGAGGATCGGGTCGGAAAGGAAACTTTTGACTTCCGCGTATTTTAGAGCGAAAGTAAGTTGACACGACGAAAATGAACTAAAAAGTCGTTGAAACGACGAACGTCTTACGTTTTTTTCAGTCCTTTTCTTTCCTGAAGAAATTAGAAATAATTGAAATTGATCAAAACGTCGTCGGATAAAGTGTCTGACGAATACCAAAATGGAATGTTTATTTTTGGGCTTTATTAGCTTCAAGAAAGGGCCGGCATTGAATGGGTTCGGCCCATTTCTGGCTTGGACTAAGCTCCCTGTTCTTTTCATTTCCCAAAGGGGAAGGGTAAAAATAGGCTTATATTATGATTGCAATTAAAAATTACTAATGGCATTTGCAAAACAAATTACTAATTAAGAATAGTAATTTCATTTTATAATATTAGTATAAGATTCTCCAGTGGCTATAAAACGTTAAATCCTGGTTCCTATCATACCTGGGAAGACGAACAATGAACTGAAACTATTGAACTGAAGCTCGAGCAGTTTCCAAGCCAGATAGCATTATTGATCTGACAAACTCATCTACATCTAGTAGGAGGAAGTCAAAGTGACTGATGATGATAGTGAAAAAAGGGTATTTGTTTCCAAATATTTATTCTCCAAGGCCGACCCATTATTGATGTTTTCTTCTATGTAAAGCATGCAAATTTTAGGCAAATACCTAAACATTGTTTCCAAATCTCTCTTTCTCCCTCCCACCCTGCATTAACACAAGTCGGTTTGCTCAGGGGCTTGCTCTCTCAAATGGTCTCCTCGGATTACATGATTCATGCCTGTCAGTATCTTCTGCAAATTGACAAAACAGCCAGGTGGTCAGGGCCTCAGGGCCAGGGTGGGGGAGAGAAACTGAACTCTTTGAACTTCTTACTGCTATAAAGAGACAAGAAAATAGCAAATTACTAGGGACAAACTGGGAAAGTTTCAAAAAGCTAAAATACATTTCATCTTGGGGTTCACATAAATGAAGAGTAACATGTGATATCACTAAGGACAAATTGGGAAGAGAAAACTAAAAGACCCTTCAATTGGGGTGCACAGATGAATTCCAGGCACCCCTGACATGATTAGAAGTACCCTTCTATCTTATTATTTAGGTAAAACTATCAAGTAAATACATTACTTTTATTCGGCAATCCTGTTTTACAACTCAAAAATCTCCCCAAGTTTTGTATTAGAATATACAAAGTAGATAAAGTAATCAAAAGCTAGATGAGAAATAATCACACCAAAGAAGATCCAAAGCACCCAAAAGTGAGCCTGGAAACTCCTTTTTAATTCTGGAATCCTATATCAGTTTTCCCCTACAAAATAGTGTTCTCTCTTTCACCCCAAAAGGAACATTGCTCTCTCCCTCTCCTCTCCACATTATTTACTCCAAAGCATCACGTACAATTGAAGTTCCACTGTTTCTTCCCCATCCCATTATCCTATAGCACATTTCCATATCTTAAACCTCGGAAGTCTGCTGCCTTGCTTTCTTGGTTTTATGTTCTGCTAACCATTTTGCTCTTTTTTACTCTCAAGTCTCGACACCCAACTATCTATCCTTGTGTTTTTCCTCTACTCACATGTCTGCAGGCTTTCCCTCTGTAGTCCTTGTGTTCTGCCAAAATCACATCTTATTGTCACTGTGACTCTCTTTTTGCATTTTAGTTCGAGTCTTATACCGTTATACAGTACCAAAATAGAAAGAGAAGCTTATGAGCATCTAGTTCAAGATTTTCATGGTCATGGGAGCTATGGAAGCAAGGTTACAGGATCAATTTGTGCCAGCAGTTCAGGCACCACCTACAGTGAGGGAACCAAGTCGCTATTCACATCGATCAATCGAGACTCTGATTGTAGTGCTGGCTGTGATCACTATCATAGGTGTCATTGCAGGAATCATTGCTCGGCTTTGTGGTGGAAGGCATTTTGGTGGCAATGGGGAGAATGACATAGAAGGATGGATAGAAAGGAAGTGTAGAAGTTGCATTGATGGTGGAGTCACTACTGCAGCTCCATCTCCCGCAGAAGGATCAAAGCCAGCAGCAGAAGAGGAAAAGAAATGAAGATGCACACACAGATGGAAATGCTATAATGTAAGTGATTAGTTAAAATTGTATGATGTAGGGATGCTGCAGTGGGAAACACTATAACGGCGCATTAGCTGAACAGAGAAGAGGGACTCTTGGCTGCTTCTGCCTAACACCATTTCATTACTGTATTCTTTGCCAAGGCAGCATAATAGGGCAGTGCTTTCACTCGAAACTTGAACATGTATGTTACCATGACTCATCTTGGTTAAACAAATTAGCAGTCTTTCTCCCACTGCATTTTTTTTCCTTTTATTTTTGTATCATTGCCCTTCCTTAATTACACTTACTATAACTGAAGAATTAATAGTCTCTTTCAAAAAAGGTTCAACATAGTAACCATTAGGGGACTCTTTATATACTGTACATGTTAATCCTGACAGCATAAGATCTTAAGCCCTTTTGTCCAGCTAAAGTTGTAAGGCTAGAATCAGGTTGGGTCTTAGATCAAGATATTGTGCCCCTTGATTGCTAACAGACGTCTAGATTGGAGACTGAGGAAGGGGAACAGGTTAGCCCAGCCATTCTACAAAAAAGCACCAAAGACATGAATATGTTGCTAAATTATTAATTTCTTCTTTTTCTTAGGGACAACATTTTTCATCTGTGCCATATGTTGGGAACTTTAGGATAATTTGGAGCCCAGAAATCATGCATGCTTTCTACCACATCTACAGTGGTCAAAGGCAGTGCAACGGCAAGGCACAAAGGAGTCTACTGACTGAAAAAGCATATACACTAACAACAGGCCCCAGAGCTTTTGAATCTAAACTCAAATGTTGCTTTTTCAAAAGCTAATATCTCACTACATTTTTTAAGATATAAATCTTAAAAAGTCTGAAAACGTACCGTTGCTAGTTCTTTTTCATAAAGATACAAATGGTACTAAAAGCATCAGGTAGAACATGTTCCATCTGACTAAGCAAGGTCCGAGTTTGATTGATCAAGGACAAATGACAAGCTTTAGCAATCTGGCAATGCCTTTACCTTTGCAATCATAGCATGCCCCACAAGGTTACTCTATTTTTTACAACGGTATTATAGCATCCACCACGAGCCTTTCCTGAACAGCTTCAGGCTTGACCTGCTAGCGGTACTTGAGCCTGAAACATGAGGCTAGCTGTATCCTTGATTAGTAAACAAGATATGAGTTCCAGTGGCAGTGACTGGTGAGTACTTCACACTCCCCGAGATTTATTGTTTTAATTACATCATTCACTCTCTGGTGTCTGAGAGTGAGATGGGAAAATGTATGGCAAGGAAACCTAAATCATTGTCATCCACAATTAACGTAAGAAGAATACCATGACAAATTCAACACTAGACATCTACCTGGGCTATGGCCTTAGTTTTTTCTCTAGAGTTGACAAAGGACATCTGTTAGTACAGGAATATTTCTTGCTTAATTAGTTAATTTCCATGTATATGGTTGGCAATCTATATTAAGTGTATCAGGAGCTGAGAGTGAAAATACGATGCTCTAAGTCACCTGCATTCTGGGCAAAAGATCAATTTGTTCAACCCCCTCTGACATAGTAGGTTCTAACATTTACTCTACCGCTTTTAGCAGCAATTTTGTCACAATGTATTAAATCCATCCAGTGTTTTGATAACAGAAGCATGGTAACCTTGGAAGAAAAGATCGTGAGAGAGTTTGACAGGCACTTGTCTGAAAGCGTTCTTAACTTCTTCAATAGCTAAGACGTTTTAGACACACAGAATTTTAGGGGAGAAGATGACAGTATAAACCTCAATGTCATGTCATCCAAAATTGGGAGAAAGAGCAGTTGGAAGGAAAAATGTAACAATCATTTTCTTATTCATACAACATGATAATAGAAAATTGACCAATCTCAACTCCATCAACCAATCATGGTATAATGTTAACTTTCAAAAGTAAAAAGCCCAATAAGGTTTAAAAAAAATGAACTTATCAAATAATTAATGGGTTCAACTTAGAACCCAGAGTTTTTCTCCTTTTTTCCCCTGCAAAGTAATAAAGATTCCAATTCAAGCAATAACAAAGCTCGTAACAACTACCATCCATCTTTTGCTATTTAAGGATATCTGAAAAAACTCACGTTTTTTCCACCATGTTGCTATTATGTTCTCCCTCTGATCTATATGTTCCTCTAGCAGTTGATTCCACACTGTTCGACATCAGGGCCAGTCACCTGAGTGGTAAATGGGTCAATTCGAACCCATAGAAGTGAGAAGATAGAAGCAAGGAGAATTGCCCACACAACAACAATTGTAGGCATCCGATTCTGCCGTCCCATCAGACCCTTAAGGAATGGATACAGATGAATAATCACCCAAAAAGCAAAAAACAGTTTGCCAAAGAGAGGACCCCAAGATTGATAACCACTGTTGATAGCATAGGAGACTCCAGCAACCACTCCAACAAGATTAATTATCAGGAGGGTGGTTGGAGGAATAAGTAGGGTAGTCCACTTGAACAGATAGAGCTCAGCAAAATCTCCATCTTCATCAGATGCTTTGGAAGTGACAGTAAAATTGGTATCAATGCCAGCAAGGACCTTCAGAAGACCCTGGAACACGGCAAACAGGTGAGCTGATACACCCCCAATAACCCAAAACTGTTCATTTCTCCACCATTCGTCAATCCCTACCCCACTCCATCTCATCTCCAATATACCGGTGGCGAAGATTGAAAGAAAGAGAGATATGAACCATATGCTTGCAATATTACTGATCTGCAGATATATGACAGGTCACAAATTTAAACTCAGCTGGTGTCCTGTCAGAACTTAGTTGCAACTTAAAATGATTTGATAAACTTAGTTTCTTCCATTTGGCAGAATCATGAAAAAGTATTAATTATTCATGAAATTGGGTGACAACAATTGGAGATCTTGTGAATCATGATATATTCTTTTAACAAGTTCATCTAGAAAATATGTCGAAAAAATGAGACATCACATGGCAGTAATCTATTATTCAATTAGAGTTCAGAAAATATTAAGTGATTTGTAAGTGTCAGCATTAAAGAGGAAGCAAATTTTTCAACAAGGCTGAAACTGATATTGTGCATACCTGTGGAATAATAAACTTCCCAGTGAGCAGACAGACTGCAGGCAATGTGCAGTAGGCAAGAAGGGGAATGGCTGTAATTGGGTAAATAGTGGTATTGATATAAGCAAATCTTTCAAGCCATTTCAACCTTCCACCGTACCCATACCATATGGGGCAATGGCGACTGAGTAGAATTTCAACCGAACCTAAAGCCCATCGAAGCACTTGATTCAAACGATCTGAAAGGTTAATAGGAGCAGATCCTTTAAAGGCAGGGCGTTGTGGCATGCAATAGATTGATCTCCACCCACGAGCATGCATCTTGAATCCTGTGAGGATATCCTCTGTAACTGAACCATAGATCCATCCTATCTGCAAAACATAAATTTAACTGAATAAGCCCATATATGATGAATAAAATAGATGAAACAATGCAAAAAATTTAAGAAAACCACAACATCTATCATTCAGCTTAAACAAGAAAGGCACTGTTAGCCCTCCATCCCCAGAAGATTTTATTTACTTAATTACTTTTAAGGAAATAAGGTGCATGCAAATGATGTTCTCCTCAAAACACTGCATCCTTATGCACAATGTAAAATTTTAAGACAAGTTGCTTCTCATAATTGAAAAGCGCATTTCTTATTTCCCATCATAGCTACTAGTTCAAATGTTTTCTCCCTGTAAAGGAAACTAACAGAGAGTTGATATAAACGGGAAAAGCGCTTCATACCTCACTTCCCCAATCTGTCGTATCCTCATATCCACAGCTAATGACATGAATAGCTTCTTTAAGAAGGGATTCTGGAGTTGCAGACTGTGGAACCCCACCATTTTCCATAAGTGTTGAAGCAACAAAAACTGCTGATTGACCAAACTTTTTCTCTAGGGTCATCTGTGACATAAGCAGTGAGTTCTCATCATTGAATCCAGCTCCTACATTCAATGCAAAGAATTATCAGTGTCACACCTTCAAAAATGTTCTTCAAAACTAAAACCAATACGTCATAGTTGCATTATTTATGACATTGGATATACTTAACAATTCAGCAGCACAGACAAACAATCAATATAAAATATACGTCATAGTTGCATTATTTATGACATTGGATATAATTCACAATCAGTAGCACAGACAAATAATCAACATAAAATACACGTCAGGCAGGTATTCAATAAAAATTAACATGTCACTTTCTCAGGAAATATTTCAAAAAAACCAGACATTAATTAAATCTTTCATGCAATTGTAGAATCCCATAATCCATCAGAAATAGTTAGCATATTTCTACTTAAGCATAAACATGAGTGAGTAAATGTTAAGTCATGATGGAATAATACAACCCTCAATGAGAAAAAAAAAATTAGATAAAAGTATATTTGGAACAACTGCAAGATGCAAAACATCTTGATTCCAATTAACAGCTAAAAACACATAAGTGTTATTTTTCGAGAATGGGTTTGATTCACTGAAAACATAATACAGCTCATTATCTATCAACGTATTAAGCAATGAGACATACATTCATGCTAAAGAAGCAGAGTGACTATTGCAAGACAAATTCCAAAGATCAACATTATACCTTCTACCCCTTCTTCTATATCTTCTAGATTATATATTGGCACAGTAGAATTCACATTCTTTCCTGATTTCTTCTTATTGGCATCCTTTCTACTTGTTTTAGAAATCTTCTTTCGTGATCCACCAAAGCATGAAGAAAGTAGTCCTGGTTTTTTATGCTTAGGCTTGAGAGGAGGTTCATACCCGTATAGGGCAGTTCTGTTGAAGACACACCCCGTACCCACATATACAGGGCCTTGAATTCCGTCCAGGCCTCTTAAATTTATCTAGACATTCATTAATAGTTGGAAGAAAAGAGGAAATTAACACTTGTGTAATGTAATACAGGATCATAAAATTATAAATTAGGATGTAAAAAATTGATGGCACACATAGCAACAGAGCTTACATCGAAGAAAACAGTGTTACGATTGGCATAACGATCATTTTTATCTATCCCGTCAAATCTTTGGGGAAACTGTACATAACAAACTGACTTTCCAAGATTGGGATCCATCATGAAACACATAGCTTCTCGCAATGCCCTGCTGTTATTTATGTAATGATCACAATCAAGATTCAACAAGAATGGTCCATTGGTGAGAACTGCTGAAACACGCACCTGATATTGATATGTAGATTGTTAAGTTGTGTACATGCCAAAACACAAGAATCTCTAAGACTAAATTACTAACTACTTACCAGTGCATTCATAGCACCAGCCTTCTTGTGATGCAGAAATCCAGGACGCTTCTCACGAGACACATAGACTAATCGTGGAAGCTCATTACCGTCAGAATCAAGTCCTCCACTATGACCTAAGAAAACCTGTCAATTATTCAGTAATAATAAGACATAAGCTTCAAACCAAGAAGGGAAGCCAAAATCAGTCTTTCTGGTGTGATGAAAATCACAATTTGCACATCATGGAGAACAGAACTAGAAAATGCAGAGATAACAGTAAGACTAAATGTAGAGTACCAATGAATTAGCTTTCAATTATTTGATTCAGATATTTAGCATATAATACATACATTCAAAAATATCTTGACATCTGCTTTTTTTTTTATGGGGCTCAAAAGAAAAATCTCGCTTCTCAAAACTAATTTTTATATATAAAAAATCTAAACCAAGCATCATTAAGAAGGCCCTTCCTGCTGAGGAACACAATAAGCCAGTTCTAATTAAACAAACCTGGATCATTCCAGGATGATCCCTGGTGTTATTTCCAGGCCAAGGAGTGCCATCTTGCATGACCCATCCTTCATCAGGAACTTTCTGTGCTTTTGCAACAAGTCCATTAATACGAACTTTAAACTCTTCATATTCTCTCTGCAACAAAAGTATTGTTGTTGAGAAAAACAGTGTAAATATCTATTACTATATCAGAATAATTACATGAAAGTAGAATTTTCTACCTTCATAGCTCTGCGTTCCTTGACAAAAGCTGGTTGAACCTTATCCTTTAGGTAGTCAATCTTTTGTGAAAAATACCATTCTGGCGCTCGTGGTTCAATGCTGTATTTCTTGCAGAAAGGAACCCATTTTCTAGCAAATTCTGACGTTTCAGACAGAGCTTCAAATGTTAACATAGCAGCACCATCATCTGAAACATAGCATGAAACTTTGTCGACTGGGTAGTCAACTGCAAGAATGGATAGGACTGTATTGGCTGTGACAAGTGGAGGTTCCTTCAGAGGGTCAACTGTACTGACGAATATGTCAACAGCAGCCAACTGGGATGGCTCTCCTTCTCGGTCATATCTGTTGGAAATCAAAAAAATTCATTAGGACTTCAGACAGTTTTGCATCATTCAAGACCTCATAAGTGGAGTAACTACCTCAAAGCCAGCCTGTCAAGATATGTCTCACGGTTCACAGGAAGCCATTTAGGGAACTGATCCAATATCCATGATATTGCAAACCATATCTCACAAATCACAGATATCAACCACAAAGCATAGGCATTGCGAACTGGATTTGTTATACGATAGTGCAGGAAAATGCAGAGAATAATGAGCCGCAAAACAATAACCATCCTATAAGGGTTGATCCTAGAAGAAGGAACTGAGACTTTTCTTGATAAAGGCTGGCGGGCTTCATCATTTCTGCATTACACAAATATATATTGAAGATTAACAAAAAAGAAAAGTACATAAAGCATAAGTAAAAAATAATATTTTCTAACATATAAAAGTATGCATAAATCGGAATATAGGGCAAAACTCAGAAGAATTTCTACAGTTACACTCCCGAAGGAGTAGTGTTAATTGGAAAGTATGTATTATATACAATTACTGATTACCACCGTAGCACAAGGCTTGCAAGCTCTCTGGTGAAAAACTAGCTACAAAATAGCATCACTTGCAATGTCTATGTTTGTAGGTGGACAGAAACATGGTTACAACAAGATACTGCATAACTTAATATATGTATACACATATACAGTTCATCCTGATGGGGACCATATGAAGAGAGCAATATGTTTTGAAGAATACTTCGATATCTCAATACAGCAGCTTGGTATTCTATATTTACCAAGTTGAATTATAAGTACACATTACCTTCTTGATTCTATTTTAGTCAACTAGTAGAAAGAAGTTCATTGACACATGCACATGAAGAGAGAAGAAAGAACTGGATAACAAAAAGCAGAAAGAGGGAGACAGAAAGCATAAATTTCAGATGAAGTGAAAGGATAGAATGATGATTGGCAGTTGATAGAGATATGCCCACAATGAATGAACAGGAATATATAGTGAATCAAGTGAGATGCTTACAAAATAGAATCATCCATAACTACATCAGTGCTGGCATCAAAATCTCCACCTCCCCTGCCTTCAGAAGGGGCATTACTAACACTCATTGGAACTGCATTCTTCTCGGGCTTTATCTTCCAACCATCAATCCTCTCCTTCCAGGCTACATTGCCAAACCCTGATGACCCAAACTCTCTTGCTGGATCAGCCAACCTAATGTTACCTGTGGAAAAAAAACTTATCACTTCGTTGTAGCATCCAGCAGCAAACCAAAATAAAATGGTGCCTTCTGCATAATGGATTAGATCCATACCCTTTCCCCTGATCCCACTTTCAGGAGATGCCATTGAGATTCTTGCAGGAGATGCAGCAGATAACTCCCCAGAAACCTAAAACTCAAAATCAAAAGAAATTATACTCTCAGATTTCAGAAAAACAAGAGAAGCAAGAAAGAGCATGAACAATTCCTCAACCTACCGAACTGCCATTGGTGAGAAAAGGAATATGGTTAAGGGGGACTTCTTTATCATAGTTGGGGGGTGCCACGTCCTCCCCTCGGCTATAATTTGTATCCCAACTCAGCGTTCGCTCTGCCTTCTTATACTTCTCACCTTGTGTCCCTGCCGTATGATTTGAATTGTTTGCTACATTATTGGCACCAGCATCTTCCACTTCTTCCCCAGCAATTGGAGGGCTTCCTAAAGGTAAAGAAGAACATATATACATCATTTGTTTGATATATATACTCATGGAATAGCATAAGACAGATGAAAGTTAAGATGATCTAACCTTTATGCCTCTTGTACTTGGTCTTGCATTGAGGACAAGATTGGGTACCATCTTTTCTCTCGTATTCGTAACATGGACGGCAAACAGGAAATGCACAAACATGGCAAGCAACAAAGGGTTCACTATCAGCAGTCAGACCAACATTATCACTGCAGATCTGGCAAACTTGTCCCCCCATTTTACCGGATTTAGACTGAGCAAGCAATAAAACTAAGATTCAGATATGTTTTTCTAGGAAAGAAGAAGAAAATGTAGTTATAAACAGTCATTTGTAAATACAGCAACATAATTCCCAAATATAAAGCCATGAAATAAGAGTGGGCCACTTCTAGGATAATGGAATTTTGGAACATATGATCCCATTATTAATTATCTTCTACTAAAATAAACGAACATCATAAAACATTTTATAGAATAACTACGAAGCAAAGCTTCATGAATCAAACAAGTAAAATGAAGCTAAGAACAAGATCCAGAACCCAAAAAATAAATCAATTAACAAAATCCATTAATGGAATATCAGAAAGCTCAAACAAGTAGAACCCATTTAGATCTTTAAGATAACTAGCAATAGACATGGCAGATTCCTAACAATGGATAAAAAATGAAACAATTCAAATAGGAAATCTGTTTCCTTTTTCCTCACCCCACTTCCAGAGATCCAAACAAGGCAAACGAAGATCATATTTTGGAGACAGAAATAACAAAAATTGGAAAGAAGTAGCAAAATCAAAAGAAAGGAATATGGAGTGTTTTTCCACTGACCACTGAATCTGCTGCTGAATCCATTTGGTCTCCAATACCAATGTCCGAAAACCCAATTCAAATGCAACCCACCGGATCAAAGAGAAACACCAAAGACTAAAACTTCATTGAAATCAAATTCAACCCAGAATCATTTATCAAAAAATAAAAAATCAAAAAATAAATGTGAGACAATTGGGGTCTGAAACACCCCCTGCCCGCTCCCACTATAAGAAGTTTACAAAGAGGAAGCCGTAAAAAAAGAGCAGATGGGGTCAATCACACCGACACTCAGGCAGAGTCAGACAAGGCCAAAGTTGCAAAGGTCCCATACTCCCTATTCCTTAACTTAAAAACATTTTCTTTTAGTACAGTAGTGCTGTATTTCTTTTACTTTCCAATTAAAGAAAGCTGCAACAGTGCACAATGCGTAACTAACACTTCAATTTGAAGTGTTGAGATTGGAGATTTTTTTTTCTTATGTCGTTTTGCTGCCACGTTGTACTCTCGGGGCTCCCACGAAAAGCAAAAAGTGGCAGTGTGGGGTTGTACAGTGACGTGTGCCGTATCGTTGATGATGGCGAAAATAGATATCTAATTTTTGTCTGTCGGTTGTTTCACTGCCATCCTTTTCCTTTTCATATTTCAGTCAAATTCTAATTCTAGCTCCGATTTCAATCAAATTTCATTAATTTGATGATTAAATTATTTAAAAGATAAGTACACACAATGATTTATTAATTTTAATAATAAAGAATTTTCAATAATTATATAATAAATTTTTATAAAATAAATTTAATTTTAAAATTATGAGATCTTTCGTATTTTTTATGAGTTTTACAATGTTGTATGAATATAAGAAAAAAAAATGCACTAAGTACCATAAAATAAAGAATATTTCATGAATTTAAATAGTAAAAGATATGAAATTACATTTTGTTTTGAATTTTGAGTTTAATAGTTTATATTTTTTGTAATCTTTATATTTATAGTGAATGTTTTGTTTTTCCTGCGTAAATGTAAGTAATGAATACTGATTTTTTATATGATTTATTTATATGTTTATCTCAATTGTATTTAAAGAAACCTTTACTTAAAAATCTTAAAAGTCTTTTCTTTTTCTTTCTGAATGCTGTGGCCGACACGATCCAAACAAATGATTTGACGACCTTTTCTTGATTAAGATGGCCCACGGCTAGCCTTAGTTCCAAACGCGGTCTTGAGTGTTGACATGGGTTTATACGGCACTCCGTCGTTGTTATTAAGAGTGTTAGCATTCTCCCCAATCAATTTTGGAATGCTAAATCTCAAATCAATATTCATCAATCATACAAATGCTTAGTGTCTCACAAGCCACAATATACATGAATATATATATATATATATATATGTATGTATTATTGATTTATTAATTTATTGATTGATAATTGGTATGACTTAATACTCCAAAATCACTTGACTACATACATTGAGACCACACGGGGTGTCCCCTTAATTCTGATCAGGCAATCATGCTTCTCTCTTCCGAGGAACAACCTGGAGAAACATTTCCTATCATCGTGATTTGAACATTGTTGCATGTTGCTGTGGTTGCTTCACCTCCTTCTCCTATAAGGTTAACATCTTGCAATGTGATCCCCTGACACGGATGGCTCTTACTGCAATCAAAAACAATGGCCACATCTGACGCACTAGTGCCTTCAATATTTTGGTAAACCACGTTTTGCACTTGGACTGCTGATGGCTGCAAACCCAATTAATCAAACAAATACTTCTCGTCAATATCTGTGCGAGTAATTGGTATCAAGTCCCATTGTGTTTTGTCACTAGATTAATTGTTATAGAAATTACTTACTTGTTCTTTGCAGGGTTTATCCTGGTCACAGTAGTTTTGGTCTATTATTATTGGGTTAGTCACATTGTTCATTTCCACATTCTGAAATCTGATATTGTTTGCAGATCCAGACCCTCCCTGTATCAGAGAAAACAAAATGGATTTTAACTGAATAATGTTGGAAGATGCCTAATGCATCAGTTTGAGTATATGTATCTGCTAGGACTAACCTGCCATGTCTTGATCCTCACTCCATTTGAGGTTCCAGAAATCTTAGCTCCATTTACAATTACTCCCGAAACATAATCTCTTGAATTTCCTTTCCCTAAGCTCCCGATACTGAGCTCACCATTAAAAAAAGATTAGAAAATGGAACCTACTGGACTTAATAAAGGAATTAAGAAAAAAAAAATCTTCAATGAATTATATTTTTGTGAACAACATTGGTATAAGAAGATAAAGTTTCAGACCTGATTCCATGACCAGGCCCACAAATTATGTCCTGGGCCTCAACCTTCTGGGATCCACTTACAATGGAGATACAATCATCACCTTGGATAGATATAAGCATGAACTAGTTAGAAAGATTATTGTGGTAAGGTGCTAAAGATTAGTTGAATGATAAGTATTACTTAAGTTTGATATATACCAGTTCCAATAGTACTGCTTGCAATGAGGATGTTTTGGGTATTTGTGACATGAATTCCATCAGTGTTGGGGCTGTCTTCTGGTGCAGTTACTACCAGATTGGAAGCTTCAACATCCACACATTTCTCAAAAGAAACATGCATTTTCTGCGCATCTTGGATCTTCAAGTTATTCACCACCAAATGTTGGTTCTCGTAAAAGGTCAAGGCCTGCCAAACCAATCCATATATCATAATTTGGAATGTAATAAAGTAGAATCAGCTGCTGACAAAGAAGAAAATCCCTACTGTAGGAAGATAAAACATAGAATAACCCGAAGCATTTGGCAATTTGGTCTAATATGTCGTGTATCCAACCCTTAAGACAGTCTAAAAAGCAAAGGTTACAAGATTCAGTTTCAGATCCTGTCCTGAATTATACCCAAAAAAAATTTTGTTACATAAAGACAGGCGTACGAACCGTCGGGGCTCCAGTGCAGGGCTGTAATCAAGGAAAGAAACAGGCATTGTTAGCCTAGCCTTGGGTAAGCGAGAAAATGGTGAGAAACTGAAGAAGTTTAACTCAATTGCTTACTTTGTCTTTATTTCTTTTGCATGAGTTCTCCCACCATATCTTCCCATTCCCGTTGATAGTTCCACCACCTCCCACTATTAAATTCCGGACACCATCAAAGACAAGCCAATGCCTGGCATCCTCCTGGTAGTCTGATTGGTCATCAGATGCTTCTATAGTTCCATATATCTGACACGTTTTAACATTGCTTTATCATTCATCTCATTAAATTAATTACTACTAGACTTCAAACTTAAAAGTTAATATTGCACCTCTATCTGTCTGTCTATATATATACACTATATACGATCGACCTCACCTCTACTCTAAGATTAGATTTACAAGGACCAGTGAATCTGATTGGCTTAACACGGTAGCTCTTTTCTTTAGGCACCACAAGAGCGACTCCATCTGCAGAAGAACACGCTTGCTCCCAAGCCTTCTCGAATGCCTGACACAGTTCACAAGGAAAACAAGAATGGTCACATTGGAGAGGAGAACTAAATATAAAAAGTACATAAAAAGCATTAATTTGCATGATTGCTAAAATCAGCAAGCTTTCATAGAGTAATCCAACAGCAATTTATGTACATAAAAAGTTCAAATTACAACTCATGTCTAGATGTTGCAATAGTCGGTTAATCAGAGAAAAATTCTGTGCCTGTAAAACCACAATATGATTTTAAGCGAGTACCTCAGTGTCATCACTTCCATCACCTCTAGCTCCAAAATCATCAACACTAACTGTTTTAGATGCAGGTCTTCCAGGACCTGCAGGCAATGAAGGGTAATTTTCATCACCATCATCATCAAACCTGTGCAGCGTAAGATCCTGAGTTGTCTGCTTGAAAAAGCCCTTGAACTTGCCATTCCAAATGGAGCTGAAATACGACGGACTTGCTTGAGCATTATAACTAGATGCTTCTCCAAGGTGATAAGTTGAGGATAAACAGAAAAAGATTATGGAAAATAGGAGGAGATGTCTCTGTAAAGTCATTGTTAACAGCAAAAAATAGAAGGAGCAGAAAACTGATGAGATGATTGTAGTTGTGTATGGTAGTGAAAACCATGTAATTATGAGCTTATATTTATATGGAATAATGGAAAGACTGTGAGATCTTTGAATATCTCTTTATGCACTCTTGCGCATAAAGACCTAATTTCATGGATATAATCTAAGTTTTAAATGTGAAGTATCATTCATTATTCCCTCATTTAAAGGTCTATAACTTGTTAATATCTTTTAGTTATCATATATAACAGAGTAATTTCTAGCAGAATAAAAAGGGAAACAGAGTAAGTTCTTAGCCTTCAAATCTGCAATCAAATCAAATTAATGCTAATGGACTGTTTATACATGAAATATTTATGTCATAAACGTTTGCATCTAATGCTTGTGAAGTATAATATTTTAAGAGGGTCTAACTATTAATAAAAAGATTATATGTCTAAACTTGACTGTAAAGAGGTTTTAACAAGTTAGGAGTACTAATAGGCCAGATTTCTTTTTTTCATATGAATATATACATTTGACATTTGACATCACACATTTGACATCACTAATAATCTTCGAATAGTTTTATGCTGATTTAAAGTAATTTGATACTTGGAATCCAATCTTTGACAACAGATGAAGGTAGGTGGAAGTATCAATGGTGTAAAAGAAAAAACTTCTCACTTGCTTTTTCTAGCATACTTGGAACTTCAAAGTAGCATATAATTGTAAGATTATTTGAACTTTTTCAAATGATTATCCTAAATCATCTGGCTGAGGTGACAGTTTAAGGGTAAGTAAACCATATCTCCAAAAATGATATGTCAAGTTCAAATGTCCCCTCTTGGCAATGAATGGGGAAAAAAAGAGATATTTCTATAGATAATATATGGCTGATTGGCCAGGCATGCTTCTCATTGATCCATTACTTTTTTGATTCATGATGAACACATAGGCTAATTCCATCTATTTAATGAAGAAGATTTGCAGTCTTTGTGACAGGAGCCAAGAGAAAAACTAATTAATTTTCAGTTTCTAATCAGCTTTAACGTGAAGGGATTCACCTGTAAGCCACCACAAGGCAACAATATAGAAATTTAAATTTTATTCATAAGGCAACCAGATAATCAGATTTTACAACAATGTTATTACAGTATACCCTACAATAGTACTAATTTAGGTAGTCAGCCTAGCCATTGTAATAAGAAACAATCTCTGTAAGTTTGTAAGCGATTCCTCCAAGCAGTTCTAGTCCCAGGTAAACCTGAAATAATCAAGAAATATTTAGAAAATTATAAGACAATAAGAGATTTGAAGCATCTTAATAGATAAAGCAATTGTCTCACCTCATGGAGATTTCTTCTCTTGTCCTTATCTGCAAACTGAACTGCTGAGTGGACTCCTAAACAAATAATCTGGATTGTATTATTGACGTACATAGTATATAGTATTTTACATGTCAAGGCCAGTCTCCTAATTGATATCCATCCCTCTCAAGGGCATTGTGGGAAAACATCTTCTTCACTCAATTTAACATTGTTGCAGATAGCTTTGGCAGTTTCATGTCCTTGTTCCTGTAAGTAAACATTTTGTAGCACAATCCCTTGGCAAGGATGACTCTCACTGCAGTCAAATTTTATAGCCACTTCAGAAGCACTAGTCCCTTTGATGTTCTTGTACAGCACATTTTTCACCTGAACCGCAGAGC
Organism: Theobroma cacao; assembly: GCF_053813885.1. Taxonomy (NCBI): domain Eukaryota; kingdom Viridiplantae; phylum Streptophyta; class Magnoliopsida; order Malvales; family Malvaceae; genus Theobroma; species Theobroma cacao. The sequence goes on from NC_142643.1 coordinate 35,275,320, forward strand.
TCTGCACAAATTAAACAAATCGAATTTTTTCTGATTAGAACCAATAGTAGATAAGTCTTTCTGCATAAATAAAAGTTATTACTTTGATCACCTGTTCTTTGCATGGTTTATCTTGATCACAGTAGTTTTGATTTATAATGATGGGGTTGGTCACATTGACCATTTCAATGTTTTGAAATTTGATGTTGCTTGCACTTCCTGACCCTCCCTGGTGATCATTTATTATAGAAGATGAATGTTAATGTCAACTGGCTAGTTAAAGGAACCTGAACGCATATCATAGATATCATTGACAGAGCTGGACTTGCCTGCCATGTCTTGATCCTGACTCCATTTGTGGTTCCAGAAAGCTTAGCTCTATCTACAGTCACTCCTGAAACATAAGCCCTCGAATTTCTAGATCCCAAGCTCCCAATACTGAGTTCATCATCACAAACAGAATATCACTTAGTGATATCAAGAAAAAATGGAAAGCAGGACACTGATACATATTTATCTGTAAACGAACATGATGTGAGTTGAGATTAGCATCCAGGTTTCACTTAGTGATTGTTAGAGATCAACTCTCCTTATCCAGCTTTTCCGGAATGTACAAAGAAAGAGAAGAAAGGAAAAAGATTAGAGGGTTGAGTTTCAAACCTGATTCCATGACCGGGGCCACAGGAAATGTCCATGGCTTGCACATTCTGGGATTCACTCACAATAGAGATACAGTCATCACCTTCAGTTAAGCACAAAAATGAAAAAAGTTAAAATAAGGGAGTACAAAGAATCGAGCAAAGTAGTTAGAATTATGAATGCGGTTCGTTTAACGAATGGAATACCTGTTCCTATTACAGAGTTAGTGATCTGGATGTTTTGAGTATGTGTAACATGAATCCCATCAGTGTTAGGACTTTTCTCTGGTGCTGTTACCGTCAGATTTGAAGCTTGAACATTGGTGCATTTATCGAACGAAACATGAATTTTTTGTGCATCTTGGATGTTCAAGTCTTTCACTACCAAGTTTTTGCTTTTGTAGAAGGTGAGTGCCTGAATGACGGTTTCCAAAACGATAAGACTCTAATAATTAAATGAATATGACTCAAGTAAATAATGGCTTTAGACGACTAAATAATGAGAATTAAAAAAAAAAAAAAAAAACAAAAAGGCAAGAACCACCAGTGGCCTTTCACTCTATGGCACCAGCTCCAAAATATTACATGTTTGTGCCGGTCTCTGGGTTAAATTGGCTCTGGCCCTGGCCCGGCCATGGTAGGAAAAAGTCCAAGCTCGTGTTAAGCCTAGGCTAACTCAAACCTAAAGTTCTCTGATGGCTGAAAATCTCTTTAGCCCAACTCAACTTTATGAACTGAAATCTGGGTAGCTCTGGGTTTTGTCTGGATTTTTATTATTTCTTCAATTGCTACTAATATATATATATATATATATATATATATATATATATATATATGTATATGAAAGACTTGGTTACATTGAGTTTAATTTTATGGCTTAGATTGGAGAAACAAAGTTAACATGAAGAACAGAAGGAATTCAATCACATCTAACTACTCACCAAATCATATCATAGAAGAGTTTCTAAATTTCTAAATGTCTTTTATATGAGTTTTTACATATATATGAAGCATGTAGGCTGGTTATCAAAGAAATAAAAAATCACATTGAACTTAACTAAGTAAATATATTTGAATAAACTTATGGTGCAAAAAATGATTTCCTTCCTTAGGATCTAAAAAATAATACACAAATACATGTGTTTACTTAGGCAATCAAATTGAAATATGTTATGAATCTCAATTTTAAAGTTATTTTAGCGAGAAGTTAAGAGTTAATTAGTATAGCCTGGGTGGCAATGGCATGCATGAGTACATACTACAAAATAACTAGAAAATTGTATTAACCTACCGTTGGTGCATCCTTGCATGGCTGCAAAACGGGGAAAGAAACAACAATAGTCAGCAAAGAAAAGAATATAATAAGCAAACATAGAGAAATCTTTAGGGGGCTAGCCGCTAGGCTTACAAGATCTTTGTTAATTTTGCAAGAGTTCTGCCACCATATCTTCCCATTGCCATTAATATTCCCACCTCCTTCAACTAGCAAATTATGAACGCTATCAAAGATAAGCCAGTGTCTGCTATCTTCCTTGTAGTCTGATCTATCATCAGATGCTTCTATGGTTCCATATATCTGAAATTTTACAGCACCAGTCGATTAATTATTCTTCAGCTGATCGTTCACGGTTAAAATTAATTAAGCTTTTGGTTTAAATTTTTTCAGGCTTACCTGGATTGTAAGATTAGATTTGCAGGGACCTGAAAATCGTACAGGCCTAAGAAGATAGCTCTTTCCTTCAGGCACCTCAAGAACAACTGTACCCTTGGACGAACAAGCTTCCTTCCAAGCCTCCTCAAATGCCTGAGGATCAGAAAATTATTAGAAATCTACATTGAAAAAGAAGGGTAAAAGCCCCATAAATGTTGGGGTTTTGAAATTCTTTGAAAATGAACCTTTATGAAGGCGCCGTATTCTTCATTACTTTGTGCTTAGACTTGCATGGACTCTCTCATCAAAAAGGAATCAAGGAAAAGCAAAAAAGAAACGACTTGCCTGGAGCACTGGACTCTCCCATGTAATGGCAAAGTACAAGATTAATTAGTCTAAGATAATCTCTAAACTTATTCGGCACTTAGTTATAAAAATAAATTGCATCATTAATTAGTTAATTTATAATATTTTTATAATATATGTTTCATTTTTCATTTTTAGTCTAAAAAAGTTTTTTTTTTTTATTTGTGACGTTTTAAAATGTAAAACCCATCCATTCATCTGTTAACATACCGCTAAAATACAAATAATATATTCATCACATCACATGTATGTGCACCAAAGTGTCATGGGATAAAATTTATTCATATTTTTTTACATATTCCGATAACAAGTGTATTGACAGATAGAAAAATTCGAAACAAATTTAAAAGATTGCGAATGCAAAACTCAAGTTTCTAAATCATGAATTAAAAAAGAAATATTTCAAAAAAACTCATGAATCAATGACAACATATGGACATTAAGAACAACTCAAGCACAATATATTATAGACATTAAGAACAACAAGGTTTGCTTTTGTAAGTAACATGTCTCGTATTTGAAAAAGAAAAAGGAAAAAAATGTAGATGAAATAGCTAGCCATGCATATTTAAAGCAATGAGAATACTCATACAAAGTACAAATCCAAAAAAAATCAATGAATTATCTCCATGTTATGCAAAGTTAAATGTGTACTGACCTGGGTGTCATCATCTCCATCACCAGTAGCTCCAAAATCATCAACATTAACTGTTTTAGTTGAAGTTGACGTGATGATATCCACTTCACCAAGCCTGCTCAAGCTAAGAACTTCAGCGCTTGGCCTGATCAAGTCCTTAAACTCGCCATCTTCAAGGGTGCTGACATATGAAGGGTATGCTTGCGGATCATACCCAGCTACCACTTCTTTATAGTAATTATAACGTGGGTCCTCTTTCAAGGCGTTGTAACGTGAGAATAAGGAGAAAACGATTATGAAATGTTGGATTAATTGTCTAATTTGTAGAGCCATTAATTGTTTCTTGATTTGTAAGAGACAGGAACAAATTAAGAATACTAATCTGAAAGCGAGGAGAGAATGGATTGCTCTGATGATGATATTAAAGCTAGACAGGATTGGTTTTGTGAATTATTTTTATGACGAGATTCTATATTTATAGAGGAAAATTTTGACAAAAGGGAGAGATTGGTTAGTGTCTTTGGGCAAGACTCTCTCTTGAGGTATGGTCTAGGATATGAGAGATTGAGACGAAATAATCTCTTGAGCAGCCTCTGACTTTTGCTCCAAAAATATTATCAATATATACCTATTATTTTATATATAAGAATTGTTCAAATTTCAACCTCATGAATTAACTCATAATGTGCTCTTATAATTTGATCAAAGAAAGAATTAAATAATAGATAACCAACTGCATGGAAAACGCTCTCAGCTCCCATGCCTTCCCCCCCTTCCCAAATCCCCATGGTTTGGCTGTTGGCCGGCCGTCAGACCCACCCCAGTACCCTCGCTGGTTGCTACAGCCCCCCCATGCCCCATGGTGGCCCCCCATAACCCGTCAACAAGTGAAAAGATTCAACCGCCACTCGTCCATGGTGCAACGCAAGCCATGCAACCCTCCAAAGAGCCCCCTGTTTCCCCACGCGCCATAAAGAAATCCTTTTTGTCTATTGCGGTTAGGGAAAAGCCGACTGTTGTTCCTTCAAACCTTGATATCTTTTAGTACAAAGATTGGCCTGTAGTGTCTTTTTTTGATGACGAGTTGGAAACTCTTGCCAAACCATTCAAACACTCCATCATCGAAAAATTTTTCAAAATGCCACCTGTGCGAGAGATCCGGGTGGCTTTCAAAGGAATCAGATTGGTTGGTGCTTATGAGATCCATTGGCTTGATTACAAACATGTTCTCATATGTCTCACGAATAAGCACGATTTTAACCGAATGTAGATCCACCAGGTTTGGTTTATAGCAAACCAGAAGATGCGAGTCTTCAAGTGGACCCCTAAATTTCAACTCGGGAAAGAATCGTCTTTGGTTCTTGTTTGGATTTCCTTTCCAAACCTGTGGGCACATTTGCAAGAGAAATCCACTTTGATGTTGATTGCTAAGACGGTAGGTGTAAAACCCAACCCTATAAACACATGTCATAATATACATGCACTGAGTAGCATGTTATTACGCTAGAAAAGTCCTAAGAATAGACGAAACATGATATTGTACCTAACGGTACACTTGAGTTGATTTAACATCGAACTAGTTCAAATAGGAATCCTATGATGAAATTTAATATTTTACAGTCCAGGAATGACTAAAAATAATTGTTCGAAGTTCGAGGGTTCATTAGGGATAAAATTGAAAATTTTAATGTTCAGGGGTAAAATCGTCATTTTGCCACCTAAGATAATAATTTGATAATGGAGTGAAATTTTTGACCAAGATTAACTATTTGGAGTATAATTTAATGATAGGAAGTGAAAAAGTTTGATTCTGGTGATTTCTGGAGTGTAGGGGTAAAATCGTAATTTTACCACCCGCTGACAAAATTTGAGATTTTGAGAGAATTTAGATCAAATTTGACAAATTGGAGAACGGTATGAGTATAAGGGATGAAAAATATGTCTATGGGCAATTTTTCAGTTTTTTGGGTAAAAATGTAATTTTTCACTTTTACGGAGGTAAAAGTGTAAATTTTAAAAATTACTCCACCGAGACTTTGGCTAAGTTTGAGAATTTTATCTAAGCTATGGATATGTGGGACAAGTATATGGTGAAAATTTGGAAACAAATGGATGAAATTTTAAAAATGGGCCAATGAGAAAGTGACACGTGATATTTTTTAATAATATAATATTATTTTAATGAAAAGTCAGCTCATTTAAACCCCATTTAAGTGCTGGCCGGCCATAAGGGAGAACAAGAGAGAAAATAGAGAGGAAAGGAAGAAAAAAAGAAAAACCAAAGAGAAACAAGAAAATTCAAAGAAGAATTCGCGTTTTTCGCCCGTTTACGCGTCTAACGGTAAGTTTTTTTACTTTAGCTTGATTTCTACCTTTCTTATGCCTTTGTTTCCATTTAGCATGCTTGAGGAGAGAGATCAAAAAGTGATATCAAGGGCTGGACAAAATTCTAGGGGAGAGAAATTGAAATTTTTAGGTTTTGATTTTTAGTTAAACTGATAGTTTTAGTTAGTTAAATGTGTTTAGAAATTAAATTGGGCAAGAAAGCATTAAATTTTCGCAATACCCACCCTTGGCTGAATATGCATTGATGTACAATGATGATGATCTTATTTTTATTCTAAGAGAAATGAAGAGAAAATGATGAAAAAATGGTTAAATGTGATAGAAAAACAAAGTAGAAAATTTTTCGAGTTAATGTCCCATTTTTGGCCGAATTTTTCAAGGAAGAGAGTGAGCTGATTTTGGTGATTTTAGAGGAATATTGGCTGATAATTAATGGTTAGAAAGGTTGGAGAGAGAATTGGATAATTTAGAGCTAAAATGGAGCGCGTTAGCAATTTATCGGGTAAAGTGTCAAAAATAGGTTAATACCGCATTTAAGCCATTTTTGGCTATTGCATTTCATACCATGCATTAGTATAGGATTTAAGTCAAATATATAGTGATTTAACATTAATGTGATGAATTGAGTAAATTTTTGCAATGTGTCTAGGAGGAGAGCCTTCTGGTAAAGGAAAGGAAATCGTACCCGACGAGTAGTTATCGGGGCACCTAAAAAGCAATTAGTTTGTACAAACGGTGAGTAAACCTATTATTATTGTAAATTATCTAAAGTTTATTTTTAAATGATCTTTATGGATTTTATGAAATGAAAATGAGATTAAAATGGGATTTTTGATGTTTTAGAAATAAATGTGACAAATAAAAAATATATTGTGTTGATTATAAATTGAGTAATTGAAAGCTGACAATTATTTTGAAATATATATTTTCCTATGAATGGCTTATGAAATATGAGTATAGGTGGCTATATTTGATAAATTGCATTGAGAATTTATGTAAGCTGTTTTTATTACGCAGGTTGGGTAAATAAATAAAAGCCACGTTATACTGACGAAATTTTATTAAAATTGGTGGGTTTAGTCACTGCAGTGACGGATTTTCATGGACTGCCTATTAGAGGGGCACGATAAACCTGGTTATATAATTACTCCGGTTGTAGAGGCGATGAGGGTAACTCTCGGGGTAGTATTAGAGCTCACTTCACGTCGAACCCTCACGTGAATGTGTAACTCGGCCAACACCAAGGAACGGCTTGTTTTAAAAATAAAAATATGTTTCACATGTAAATGTTATAACAACCTTGGTGGATAGGTTAGATGCCTCGGCCAAGGTATCCCCGAGGATTAGTTTTGGCTTGAGCCTTGTTTTCTTTTATAAAAGACATAAGCCTTAACAATTGTTTTGGTAAATTACAAATATTTTATGGTTTAAGAAATAAATTGAAAACATTATGAAATGGTTTGTGATTTGTTGTTTAAACTTGCCTCTCTGTTACTCGCCTTTAGATATTTATGATAATGTCTGTTTACTCATTGGGATTGCAAAATCTCACCCACCTCCTTTCCAAACATTTCAAGTCTGTGGTAGCTTGTAGATAACCTATTTTGTCGAGGATTCCAATTGACATCTCTACCACATAGATAGTAGGTTTCTAGCACCAACACTGGGTGTATTTTGGGTCATTTGTCATTGTAACCATTATTGTACATTATAACTTTGTAAATTTTTGTATGTGTGAATTTATTTTACTTACACGTTACAAAAGATTTCTTACACGTGTTTTTATAAATATTATTTTATATAAAAAAATATTATATTTTAATCAATATTTTGAATAGTGATATTTATCTATAAATCCTTTTAAAATATTTTTGTCTTTTGATTTACTTGAGCAGGAAACTACTGAAAATTGTTTAAAATGGAATGTTTAAAAACGATTGCTCACAGAAAAGGCAAAAAACTTATATGTAAGCCTTACGGGGTTCTGATTGGCATTTCGGATAATGAGTGTCAATTAGGAAGTCGCGGCGGTTGTCATGGGCTTGAGGGAGGTTTTGGGTCGTGACAGTAGGTAAGTCTTTGTTTGTTGATGAAGCAACAGCAAATGGAAGTCGACCTAGTGTGGTTCGTGTGTGTGTGGAATATGACTGTCAAAAATCGCCTCTATACCATGTATGGATCGTGAGCCGCAATCGTAGAGCCGAAGAAATGTTTGGAGGTTTTTCTCAGAAAGTTGAATTTTCAAAGTTGCCGGATTACTATTGCCATGTAGGGCACCTACTTTTCGAGTGCATGGTTTTGGGGAATAAACCAGAAAAAATGACTGTAAAAAAATCACAGCCGGCATGGATTGCAAAGCAGACGGAGGATCATCTTAATATCCAAATTATGAGATCTAATGAACTGAAGCCAGACACGAAGAGAGAAGGGAAAGACCTAGCCCCCAAGGGTGATAAAAAGAAGGATGCGATCCAGATGAAGGAGCCAAAATAAAGTATACAATGGTAGAGGATCAGTAAATCGGAAAGAGTGGAGCCAAGGATTCAGGGAGTAGAAATGGTCTTAGAGGAGTTAGAAAATGTGCAGGCGATGACTTTTAATCATTTTGATGTGATCTGAGAAACGATGGAGGAGAATCAAAAAAATGATGAAAAACAAGGGCAAACAGAGATGGTGAACAGTGCCAATATCGCTGTTGAAAATATTAAAAGCCTATTGGATGGTCAGCAAATCAGAGAAAATTTTGATATGGCACACGTACAGGGTGCACGTGAATTTTTGGAGGATAATATGTTTGCAGTGAAGGTTGTTTCAAACGTGGGACAAGAAGAAAAAAATGGGTTTGCAGTAAAAAAATTTCAATTGTCGACAGATGGAAGGTTATGTGTAAACTCCGACTCAGAGAGTGCATCAGCTGATAGTGTGCAATTCACTAGAGACCATGACTACGTTTAATGGGCCTTAGAAAATGCTCAGAATATCATGGTTTGGAAACAAAAGCTAAAGAAGAACGCTAAGCAGGTAGTTTCTGCGATGAATGTTGATAGTGTTGATGGATCCATGATACGGCGGTTAAACAGGCTAACTAAATTGGCAAAAGGAAACCAAGAATGGAAATGAATGGGCTGAGGATTTCGACTAAAGAAGTAGTGGATGTGGAACAAAGTAGTGCTAAATGTTCGACTCGCCATCGATCAGAACCAGGTCAAGATAAGGGACTAGCCATCAACGTGCAATCTCCCATACATTCCTATGCAACATCAAGGAATAGTTTGAAACCCCACCCACTAGTCTCCAGAAGGAGAAAATCATACAGTGCTCTTTATTCCCCAATAACTCTAAATTCCTTGCATGATGATGATGATTTAGAGGTAAAAAACAGTATTCAGGACGATGATTCTATCTCATTGAACCTTTCCATCCAGACTTATCCATGATAAATTCTTTAATTTGGAATGTTCAAGGCATTGCTAGTAAAGTTGTGCAGAGAAGGATGAAGAAATTAAAATGATGCATAATATCAAATTGCTAGTAGCATTAGAACCTATGGTGCATGCTAGTAAAATGGAATATGTTAAAAAGAGATTGGGATTTGATACAGTGATAACTAATTGTTCTCATAAAATTTGGTTTTTTTTGTTTTAATGAAATCTTTTGTGAAGTTGTGATGGACCAGGTTCAATGTTTACATGTGAAACTATCATTTCTTTGGCTTCCCCAACCTGTGTATGCCTTTTTTGTTTATGTTAAATGCACCCAGCTCGAACGAATGGAACTTTGGAATAATCTCTAGTCTTTCTCAGCTAATATGTAGGCACCATGGTTGGTGGGTGGAGATTTTAACTCCATTGTCAGTAGTGAGGAGCAGTTGCATGGTGCAACTCCCCATGATGGATCCATGGAAGACTTTGCTTCCACCTTACTTGATTACAGCCTTCTGGATGCGGGCTTTGAAGGCAGTAACTATACCTGGACTAACAACCGTATGTTTCAACATTTGGACAGAGTGGTGTATAACCAAAAATGGGCTAAATGCTTTTCCTCTACATGAGTTCAACACTTCAACCGAGATGGGTCTGACCATTGTCCTCTTTTAATCAAATGCTCTAATACAAATCAAAAGGGTCCTTCTATGTTCCACTTCCTGCATGCTTGGATAAAACACCACGACTTTCTTCCTTTTGTAAAAAAAAAAGTTGACAGACTCTTTTGCAGGCTTTAGGAATACTGGCATTTTGGCACAAACAACAGTGGCTTAAACGAGACTTGAAATGGTGGAATAGGTAGATTTTTGGTGACATCTTTAAGAAATTTCGGTTGGTGAAAACAGAAGCAGAAGAAAGGGAACTGAGCTTTCAACAGGCTCCTTTAGTAATTAACAAAGATCTAATGTATAGAGCCTATGCTAAACTCAATCGCCAATTAAGTATTGAAGAGCTTTTTTGGCAACAAAAATCTGGTGTCAAATGGTTGGTAGAAGGAGAACGCAACACAAAATTTTTTCACATGAGGATGCAGAAAAAGAAAGCGAAAAATCATATCTTTCGGATTCAAGACCAAAATGAGACTGTCCTTGAAGAGCCCCATTTAATTCAAAATTCTACCATTGATTTTTTCCAATACTTATTGAAAGTGGAACATTATGAAGTTTTCAGGTTTGATTCCTCTATTATTCTGCGACTTATCTCCACCACTTACAATGATTTTTTATGTGCAGCCCCATTACTCAAGGAAGTTAAGGAAACGGTTTTTAATATAGATAAAGACAATGTTGCTAGCCATGATGGTTTTTCATCGTTTTTTTATCAACATTGTTGGGACATAATCAAACATGACCTTTTTGAGGCAGTGCAAGATTTTTGCAATGAGGCCCCACTTCCATATCGAATTACTTCAACAACATTAGTTCTATTGCCTAAAAAGCCGAACGCTTGTCAATGGAGTGATTTTCGTCCCATTAGTTTGTGTATTGTCTTAAATAAGATAGTAACTAAACTTTTGGCTAACCAATTATCAAAAATTCTCCCATCCATAATTTCATAAAATCAAAGTAGATTTATTAGTGGCCGGCTTGTTAGTGACAATATCTTACAAGCACACGAACTCATGGGCAAACTTGATTCTAAAATGAAGGGAGGTAATGTGGTGCTAAAATTGGATATGGCAAAAGCATATGATCGATTGAATTGGGTTTCCTTTATTTAATGTTGGACCATTTTGGTTTTAATGCACAATGGATAAACATGATAAAAACATGTATTTCCAATTGTTGGTTCTCTTTACTCATCAATGGTTCTGTGGTGGGCTACTTCAAATTCGAAAAGGGGCTACGACAAAAGGATTCCATCTCTCCTTTCTTATTCATCTTGGTGGCAAAATACTTATCAAGGGGAATTAATCATTTATTTAGTCATTACACTTCCTTGTATTATAAATCTAGCTGCCCAATGAATATCAAGCACCTAGCTTTTGCTGATGATATAGTTATTTTTATTAATGGTTGCCGTTCAGCTTTGCAGAAAATTCTAAAGTTCTTGCAGGAATAAGAGCAAGTATCTGGACAACAGGTCAATCACCAGAAAAGTTACTTCATTACGTCTAATGGTTGTGCAACTTTCAGAAGGCATATCATATCCCAAGCCACGAGCTTTTTACACAAAACACTCCCTATTACATATCTCGGAGCTCCTTTGTATAAAGGACCAAAAAAGGTAATCATTTTTTATTCTTTAATTACTAAAATTAGAGATCGTATTTCAAGATGAGAGAATAAGATTCTATCACCGGGGAGGGCGCGTCACATTATTGAAAAGTGTTTTATCCTCACTTCCAATTGACTTATTACAAGTCCTTAAACCCCCGGTAATTGTGATTGAGAAGATAAAAAGGCTATTTAATAGCTTCCTTTAGAGTGGTTCTACTGCATGTAAGAAGATTCATTAGGCGGCTTGGAATAAAGTCACTCTCCCAAGTTCGAAAAGGGGGGCTTGATTTTCGAAATTTGAAAGACGTGTTTGGGGCCTTCACAATGAAACTATGGTGGAGATTTCAAACTTGTAATAATCTATGGACACAATTTTTGAAAAGAAAATATTGTATTCGCCGTTTACCTCATTATGTTCAACTAAAACTCCATGATTCTAAAGTATGGAAACAAATGCTTGATGGTAGAACAGTTACAATCCAGCACACTCGGTGGAAGATAGGCAGAGCAGAGCTTTTTTGTGGCATGATTGTTGGATGGAAGAGCAACCTTTGGTAACTTTGTTCCCTTCCTTTCAAGATGATATGTCTTTTGTTCATCATTTCTACAATGGTGATGTATGGGATGTGGATAAACTGAAATTATTGTTGCCTATTGACCTAGTTGATGACATTTTATAGATTCCTATTGATAGCTCGCAGGATGATGTAGCTTATTGGACTCTAACACCCAATGGGGAGTTCTCTACCAGGAGTGCATGGGAGGTAGTTTGGCAACGGCAACCTCATACTACTGTAAGCCCGCTTATTTGGCATAAAAGTATTCCATTAACGATTTCTTTTTTCTTATGGAGAGTAGTACACAACTGGTTACCAGTGAAACTCCGAATGCAGAAAAAAGGTATTCACTTGGCTTCTAAATGCTTATGTTGCAACTTTGAGAAATCTTTAATACATGTTCTATGGGAAAGTCCAGTGGCAAGACAAGTTTGGACTATCTTTGCAAATTCATTTCAAATTCATATCTCAAATCCTCAACATGTCTCTCAAATTATGTGGGCATTGTATTATTCTGGTGATTATACTAAATAGGGTCATATTCGGGTTTTACTTCCATTATTTATATGTTGGTTTTTGTGGTTGGAAAGAAATGATATAAAGCATAGGCACTTGGGTATGTACCCTGACATAATTGTATGAAGGATCATGAAATTGCTAAAACAGTTATTTGAAGGTTCTCTCCTAAAACGATGGCAATGGAAAGGGGATTACCACATAGCAGCTTTATGGGGTTTTAAATTTTCTACTAAAATTCTTTACCTCCTCAAATTGTGCATTGGACCAAACCATCTATAGGTGAATACAAGTTGAATGTAGATGGTAGTTCTAAAAATAGGCAGCAGACTGCAAGTGGAGGCGTCTTTCGAGATCACATAGTTATGCTCATTTTTGGTTTCTTGGAAAACATTGGTTCTTTTAATTCCTTGCAGGCAGAGCTACAGGCTCTGCTTAAGGGCTTGCTATTGTGCCAAGAGCGCAATATTAATAATTTATGGATAGAGATGGATGCATTGGTGGTGATTCAGATGATCCAACAATCTCAGAAATGGTCCCACGATATACGATATTTATTGGAATCTATAAGGAAATGTTTGCAAAATATTTCTTATCGAATTTCGCATATTTATCGAGAAGGTAATCAGGCAGTAAATTTTTTGTCTAATCAAGGCTACAGTCATCAGGATCTTTGTGTATGTACTGAAGCACGAGGCGAACTATGTGGTATTCTCAAGCTAGATAGATTAAATTTACCTTATGTTCGTTTTAAATAAATGTAAATGAGTAGTACTCCTCTTTTTTATTTTTTCATTTCCTTGTATTGTTAATTTTTCTAAAATTCTCGTAGATCCCTGTACATAGGTAAATTACTTATCATTTGCACTAGAAATTATAGCGAATGAGGTAATCCCTGTATTAGGAATTCTATCCCTTATTGCTCACATAATTCTAAAGGTAAGGTTTCGGTCCCCCTCCCTGTTGTATTTACTTTTTTATTATTATTAATAAAACAATTATAGGGTAGTTGGCTATGGGAAACTCTAGCATAAAAAAAAAAAAACTAATTGCATGTTGAGGTTTCAAGAATTTGTTATATATAATCACTTTCGGCTTTATTTCGAGAGAAAATGATGATGATTGAGATAGTAAAAATTAACCAGCCTCTTGTTGGTTTGCCCAGAAAGAGAGAAAAAAAAAAGGAAAAAGAAGAACAAGTGAAGGCATAATTAATTTCACAATATTTTGGGTATAAGATAGTCTTGTAAGTCACCCTTGTCACAAAACATGTTGTCATATGGACATGTAGACATCCTTTTTGCTTTGTAGTTTCCAACTTGTCCTAAAATTATCATCCCTTTCAATCTGGGCAAATGCATGCACTGCATGGACTCAGGTGTTTGAGAAGCACCTGAGTCGTGAGACACCTAGAGGGGTATTATGAGTACGCCATCCCTTAATTACCTTTTTGGACTTCATGCATGAACCTGTGTTGTCATTTTGGATATCCTTTCTTTTTTTACTTTTATTGGGCATTTTGGATTTCTGAACAGAGTGATTGCCCCACATATTTACAGAAAATTAAAAGAATAATTGTATATTTTCATGAAAATTATAAAAAAGAGAATAGCACCTACCCCAGCTAGTATATGAAAATTCCTTGCAATATACTTATATAATGATTGGAAATTAAGTTGAAACTTATTAGGTTTCGTAGGGCATAAATGTTTATCATGTTCCACAATGTTAGGAATTTTTCAATTCCAACTTGAAGATTCAAATTCAAATCCTAAACACGACAAGTAGAGCTTAATTATTATGAGATAAAATTAATTAAGAAGGTGATATATTCATAAAAATTCAAGCATGCATGAAACATTTTATGTGAAGCAGCAGCTATTATTTATATATGTTATCTTGAAATTCCCTTGCAAGAACAAGGGCAACCAAGGTTAGTTAATGAAACTCTACATTTTCATTTTATACAAACTTAACATGTTTCAACCTTGTAACAGAATAAAAATATTGAAATTAGATATGTAATTCGTGGCTCTGCCATGTATTCCAAAATCATCTCCTTGCATATCTGTAATCAAAAGTCTGTAAACAATGCCATTAAAATATTCAAACACTTTGATATATTTTAATTATATTTCGAATATTAATAATTACATTTGAACATTTGATTCAATAATAAATATATATAATTTTGTATAAAAATTTAAATTCTTTTTCTTTAAATGAAAAAAATAAAAGAATCTTGATAGCTCGTATAAGACAATATTTATCCATTATTTTAAATTCATCTAAAATTTACATATATGTTGTAGTATAATGACATCGCATATAAATAGTATGGGTGATATGTGTTAGGAACTTGAGCAGTACTCCGTTCCTTTAGACACTAGGGCTAGCTACAAAATCCCAAAATACTTACTTATCTGGTCATTAAACCACAGAATATTTTACGTGCATCCTGGGGAATTTCAACCGCCAATGCCCAGCCATTAACGAACCCAAGCAAGCAGTCAAGTTGTCTGTCGGCTTGCTTGTACAAACAGGGAACGAAAGGTGTCACCCGACAATTGGCCAACCTCTGCCAAGTAATCCTAAAAGCGTGCCTTTCTGGTACATCCGAAAGCATGTTATTAGCATCACAAGGTGTTGAGGTCATACGTTGGTGGTGCAAGGGAGATGGCTATGGCCTAGGGGAACTTGTGGCAGCTTGTCAATGTGCATGATGAAAGCAAGACTTTAGGGACGCCCTAAGAAATTATTTATGTAAAAAGATGTTATGGTCTTCCACCAAATGATAGTGAACAAAGAATAAGCAATCCATAAATTAATAGATCTAATTCAGTTACCAACATTTGGAAAGCAATCCTTGGACGACACATGTGATCTCTCGCAGTCGCAATCCCCTAATTCCAATATCATAAAGTTTTATTTCCCGTAATGCTCCTTCTTGTCTAATAAAGAAAAACATTGTTTGGCCAATAGTTTTCCGGTGGAACAAGGTGGTATGGTACAAAGGAATTCAATTACATAACTGCCTTATCATTAATTTGCTTGGCGACTTGACTAATTCAGATATAAACAAAAGTCTTAACAGTTCCATCTTACTGGACACATTCATTCAAGTACATTCTCAAGCACCAATTTGATGGGCATTAAATTCCTTTGATGGTCATGCCAACAACACCTAATTTGCACCTAAACTCAGGATACATTTTCTTGCACCAATTTTTGGATAGATTTGCATAAAAAGCTTTCCCATATATAAACAATATACACTTACTACCTTTCTATCTTATTCTCAAATTTCAAATTCTACAATAGTCTTTGGACCCTTTGAATGTACTGAACTTTCTTTTTATATATATTTGAAAAAAAAGATTCGAATCTTACTTTTTTAGAAAGAGATCATACACCAACTAATAAAATAAATGCTCGAATACTTATTATCCTTGTTTTTAATTATTTTTTTTTAATTTTTGTTTTAGTTATGGCATTATCATATAAGGAAAAAAATGTATGATTTGAAATGCCTGAGAAGAATTTTTAGAATTGACCCTTCTTATATTAAGTTATTGTTTCCTTCAAGAGCTTTGATGTTGCCTTTAAGCAATGCATGGCAGATGGCACCAAGATGACTAGATAAAATGTCTTGCTTATGATAAAGCTAGGGACATTATGTGACACAGATGCCAATTTTTCTTGATATGGCTTGGCAGATTCACTTGAGTGGGTTCTTGACTAACTTCATTTTCTTCAATTTGGTTATGGAAATTAATTATATCAAGGGGCCTCTATAATTGCTCCTACCCTATTTAGCTTCATCATTACCAAGTACATGCCTTCAAAAGTTGGCAATCAACACCTTACTCCAGTGGAATGAAACTTGAGGGGTTCAAAATCTGTCCAATTGAGTTCTGAATGCATAATTGATTTCTGGCAATGCTTTGTGTTCAGAAGCAACTTGGATTAAATAGCTACTTGCTCTAACAAAACCCTAACCAAGAAAAATCATACAGGACCCTCTTAGTTAATTTGATGTTTGATTTGACATGCATGTAGTTTTAAGTATTAGTCAAGCATGTGTATGAATTTGAAATTTTGACCGATACTAAATGGTTAAGATACTGCATTGTTGAAATTTGACGACTTTTATAATACATTAGTTTCTTTCTTTGTTTGTTTATTTTTTTTTTTTTTTTTTGGGTTTCTTTTATAAAATCAAGCATGACCAAAATTTAACCAGCGAGCCAAAGTTGTTCTAAAGCTTAAATAATGAAGTCTAAGCATGCACATGCATATATAGATTCTGAAACTCAACGAAGTATAATAAAAGTTGGGCTACTTTACTTCTACTGTAGACTTTAAATGGGCTTGAAAAAGCCCATAGAGGGTCTAGGCCTGTATTAGGCTCATTTATCGTCACTATCCGTTGGCTTTCAAATTTCAGTTGAAGCTTTTTGCGGATTCTCTA
Source organism: Theobroma cacao (assembly GCF_053813885.1). Taxonomy (NCBI): domain Eukaryota; kingdom Viridiplantae; phylum Streptophyta; class Magnoliopsida; order Malvales; family Malvaceae; genus Theobroma; species Theobroma cacao. The sequence goes on from NC_142643.1 coordinate 35,292,185, forward strand.
AAAACAGAAAACTCCGAACAAAGTAAGAAAAGCTGGAAGAAGAAGAAGAAAGAATCGCTTCTCTAATTGAAAAATGCCCCAGTACGCGCGTTATCTGTCAAATCCACGCGCGTCTTCTCACTCGCCTCCTGCCTATCTCAGCAGTCTCCTTCCTTCTCTCGAAAATAGTTGGTTTTTGTGCTCTTTCTCGCCATGGAGATATCAATCATGCTCGCAAAGTTTTCTCTCAAACCCCAAACCCAAATATATTCTCTTGGAATTCCCTTATTCGGGGTTATTCTCTCATCGGAAACCAATCGAGAGAACCCATTTTTTTATATAAAAAATTGGTCAAAAAAGGGTACCCTTCAGCTAATACTTTTACCCTGGCTTTTGTGCTAAAGGCTTGCTCCAATCTTTTGGCTTTCGAAGAAGGCCAGCAGGTTCACGCCCGTGTTTTTCGATCTGGGTTTGGTTCGAACCCGTTTGTGCTAACCGGGTTAGTGAATTTTTATGCAAAATGTGAAAATATGGGCCTCGCAAAGAAAGTGTTCTATGAAATTCCCGAAAGAAACTTGGTAGCTTGGAGTACAATGATAAGTGGGTATGCTATGATGGGATCGGTCAATGAGGCGTTCGGTGCGTTTCGGGAAATGCAAAAGGTGGGTATTGTTCCTGATGAGGTTACAATGGTGAGCGTGATTTCTGCTTGTGCTGCAGCTGGGGCATTGGATATTGGTAGGTGGGTTCATGCCTATATTGAGAAGCAGATGATTGAGATTGATATCATGCTTAGTACTGCACTAGTTAACATGTATGCAAAGTGTGGGTGCATCGAAAAAGCGAGAGAACTTTTTGAGAGAATGCCAGTAAAAGACCAGAAAGCTTGGAGCTCAATGATTGTCGCATTGGCAGTTCATGGCCTGGCAGAAGAGGCTTTGGAAGCGTTTTCTAGGATGGAAGAATCAAAGGTATTGAAATAGATGAAGAGGATATGCATCTTAACTTTTAGACTCTTATAGCATTGCACTCTGGAAGATTCTGTTATGATCATATGCATATATGCTCATGCTTTCATCAAGCTGGCTTGCCAGGATAAAATCATTGTTTAGTAAGTAGGTAGTTTGGACTGCTAAAAAAGGAAGTTGGTGATTCTCATTTTCTGCTTTCTTTTTCCAGGTTAAACCTAATCATGTTACATTTGTTGGCATTTTAGCTGCCTGTGCCCATAGTGGACTAGTTTCTGAGGGTAGGAGATATTGGTCAAGCATGATTGAATCAGGAATTGAACCGTCAATAGAGCATTATGGTTGTATGATTGATCTTCTCTGCCGAGCCTCCCTTGTTGGTGAGGCTTACAATTTTGTTCAAACCATGCCCTTTTCTCCAAATGCAGTAATTTGGCGAACGTTACTTGTTGGTTGCCAGAAGAACAAAATGTTGCATAAAGGTGAAATCGCAGCTGAACAACTTCTTGCATTAGAACCGTTGAATACTGAGAATTATATTCTGCTGTCAAATCTGTATGCATCAGTATCACAGTGGGAGAAGATGAGCCATGTCAGAAAGATGATGAAGGAAAAGGGCATCAAGGGAGTTCCAGGGTGTACCTCAATTGAAATTGATGGTTTTGTGCATGAGTTTGTGATGGGAGACTGGTCCCATCCTGAGGAAAAGGAGATAAGGCAGGTTCTGAAGGATATTTCTGAGCGAGTTAGTGGTTATGGGCACGAACCACATATTTCTGATGTACTGCACAATGTTGCTGATGAAGAGAAAGGAACATACCTGTGTGAGCATAGTGAAAGGCTTGCTATTGCATATGGACTTTTGAAGACCAAAGCACCAGCGCCAATAAGAATAGTAAAGAATCTAAGAATTTGTAGCGATTGCCATGAAGTCACAAAGATTATCAGTAAAATTTATGAGCGTGAAATTATTGTAAGAGATCGAGTTCGGTTCCACAAGTTTGTAAATGGAACTTGCTCATGCATAGATTATTGGTGACTACCAACCTTAACGATTCTCCACTACTTTGCTTCGATACACCTACCATTATTGATAACTTAGGAACCTGACCTTAAACAACATATATGCTGAGGATTTCTAAGCTTGTTTCGTCAGTGATGATTTGGAAGAAGAAATAACAACTACCAGCAAAACAATATTGCGTAATCAAGAATCGAATCAGGTGATTTCTGTGTACAAGCATCACAAGTGTCAGTATGTTGAAATTTCCTAAATCATCCACGTAACATAACTTTCGAGGTCCTTTTTTTGTCTTTTTTCAAACTATTTATAAATAGTCTGTATCAGTACACAGCCAGTCAGTTTGACCTGTAAAATCTTTTTGTTTCAGTTTTTGGTCTGCATATATGAATGTAACAGGATCTACTGCAGTTGGGATTTTGTTTCTTTGCCCTTGAATTTGATTATTCGTTAAAGAAGAATGTTTCTGTGTATGAGTACATGTAGCAAAAGCAATTCTCACTTGGTTTTCAAATGAAAATGGGAAGCTTCCAGATTACAACTTTGCAAGGGTTCATTTCGGATTACACAGGTCCTTGCCAATTTGGGTAACAGAAACCAATAATTCAGCTATTGAAATATAGACAAGGAACACAAATATTTTTGAACAATGGGCACTTTTATTAGGTAGAAAGTGGCATTAACATGGTACGCCGATTATATGTAAGGGCCTCTCTCACTCGCTCCCCATTTCCCAGCATAATACCCATCATCACCACTAGAAATAACAAAGATGACACTAATATGATGCTAATAACCTGAAACTACTCAGACTTGAATTTCTATGGGCCATCTATACTTCTCCTCCGGTGCAACTGGCAGAGTCAGTGTCACCAATCCAGTAGCTAAGTCATAGTTGAAGTCAGTCTCAGCGTTGCCCACAGTGCACTTCAATGGACGCTGAGAAGAGAAAGCACCAAACTGTCCACAACCCCTAACTTTGAGCTTGATTGTTGCAGTTGGAGACCGGTTGCTGCTAAGTGAAGTTGTCAGCTCTGAGGAGACCTCACCATCAAAGAGTTCTGGCTCCCTGTTCGCTACCGTTTGTACTTCGAACTGCTCCACAGCAGCACTGCTGTTGAACATGTCAAGCAGACCTATTGGTGCAAATGAAATGTTCGTGGTAATTTCCTGCAACATACAGAAAAAGGCATTTAATAAACCACCATTGTCAAATTAACAAAGCTGCCTAAAAGCAAGGAAAGAAACCAAAAGAAACTAACCTTGACAGGACAGAAGTGGAATAATTCGTACTCAAGAACCTTAAGCGTTACTGGCACTGAAGCACCTTTAGGTAACCGTACCACCTCCCCTGAAATTCAAAAGCATTTTTTAGCATTTTTGAAGTATAAATTCTTTGATTAAATACATCATACATACACACATGCATGTGTTTAGTTAATCCAAGGGCCTAGATCCAGCTGGCACTCATCACCTTACACACCGCAAGGGCTGCCAGGACATCTCTAGATAAATGCGTTTAAGAGGCATTGAGGGCATGGGAGGCTACAGACGAGTTACCTGATCTATGAGCATAAACCACAGTCTCCCCATTCCAGTCTGCACCAGCAACCTGAGTGATTGAATCAACATCGTTGACACAAACAGACCCCGTAAGGGTGCCAGGTGATGCATCATGAATGCGGGTTTTCTTGGTGATCTTGCACCAACCAGCACCTTGGCAGTTGAAAACACCCACCACACCAGAACATTTGTTCACATTCCATATCTTGAGCAAGCTGCAAAATAGAACTCAGTCACTAAAGCTGCATCACCAAACACAAAGGATGTGCAATAGCAAGGACAAAGAATGCCACACACCTAATCCCATCTCTGGCTGGATCAGCAAATAGACAGTCACGAGTAGGCCTGCCAGGCAGTTGGGCACGGAGAACTGATCCATCAGGAAGGACCAGCTTCTTCAAGAGCTCAAAATTGTGGTTGCCAGGCTTATCACTGCATAGAACACAAATACAGATTTCATGTTAGAAAATTGCACATCATCACTATGATAAGTATATATGAAAATTAAAAATCAACTTTAGCATAACAATACCTGACATAGATAGCACATCCACCAATTGCACGAGCAGCAGCATGGTATTCTGCAGCTGGGTGTAAGCTCTGCAAACCATTAATTTTATCAGCAGGGTCACATGTAACCTTTTTTTGGAGCCTTTCTTTAATGAATATCAAAAGCAATTTCATAAGAAATAATTGGAGAGGTCATAATCTATTCCTAACAACCCCCCCCCCCCCTCTTCTCATTCATTTAGTAAGAATGTTGGTTGACCATCATTACATACGAAGATTGCAGCTACAGCGGCTTAAGGAACATAAAACGCTTATTTTTTACTCACATGGAACATATCCCAGTCAGGTTGCATAAATTCTCCAAGGAAAAGAGTGTTGTAAGCCACTGAGGAAATGTGGATAGTGTGCGAAGCAGGGTCCCGAGGATAAAAGTCATCAGAAGCTCTAACAACAGCAGTCTGCTTGGTGCTGTAGATTCCATCAGTGTTATGACACATGCATGCTATGCATCCATTGTCACAGAAGTTTCGGGCAATTGAGGCTTCAAGGGCCTGGACATAACTGCGGGTAAGAGATACTCTACCGCCATGACCAGCACCAAGGGTCTCAATAATGTTTTGCACATCAACCTTCACTCCATCAACTCCACATGAAGCCAGATAGGCATGAAGCTCATTGTAGAAATTGAAAACCTTCTTTGGATGCACCAAACCTAGGCCATGGACAGCAAGACTGTCCATAACTATGTCTGGCTGGTTGCCCATCACACCAGGGGACTGAACAGGATAAGCCAATGCTGTATCATAATGTTCCATACCAGCAGCTGCAGGTTTGACTCCACCCCAGTAACCAGCCAAAGCATGCCACACATATACATACCTATGCATAAAGTAGGGCAAAATGTTACTTGTGATAGAGGTCAACATTATTCAGAGAGAAATTACAGAGAATGAACTTCCAAAACTAAGATCCATCTTACACATGACAAACAAGTACAAGTAGACTTTCTTTACACAAATATGCTGCTTTGATTCAAGATCATTTTAGCATGAATGACCAAGGGGCAAGTGTTAAGGTTTGCATGTATATGTCGAATAAATTTATATTCCAATGTGTGTCAAATCTAATTTGGCCTTTTTCTTTCAACTTGGATTTGCAAAGTGGATGGTTGAATCAGAAAATAAATGCATTTGTCAATGCAATTCCTGCTCAAACTAACGAGAGCAGCAGCTTTTAACCAGAAGATTATTATATGAAGTCAGATAATGATAGGTTTATGAAACTGATCAATTACTCATCATGTAACTGAGGAAGCTAATTAATTGCTTTGAATAAAGAATGGGAATCTGATTGAGAGGAAGATATCTGCAAAGCATGTATGAGTCTTTTTGCTTTCAAAAGAGAGTTCATAATAAAAAGCACTGCAACCAACAGAAAAACACAAAGAACCAGAATAACTTGGGACACTTACTTCACATCATGATGCTGCTTGGCTTTATCTACAACATGTTTTAGGCCCGAGATCTGTTCACTGTCTTGGCCATTCTTTTGGAATTTAGCATTCTCTTTAATCCCTGTCAGCCTGCTTGCAAACCTGCAAGAAATAATTGGACATCATATCTACATCCAACCTTCGTGATAATCACAGTTATAATGCAAGATCTTTGTTCAAAAAAAGAAACAGAAAGAAAGAATTGACTGAACATACAAGAACATAAAACGTGCCAGCAAACGAAGACAAGACATGCCATTTACCAAGTTAATTCGACTCCATGTCATTCACATGCATTGAAGTTTTAAGACTGAGCTAAAATCCAAGAGTGAGAACTGCATTCTGACAAAAACAAGGACCACCCACAAGTAAAAACAAGATCTGAACAGGAATAGGGACCACCGGGATTCACCAGACTATTATATCTAACTATATCTGATATATAGCAATATAATGGTCCAATCATCTGGGTATGCAGAATTAAAACTTCCAGTAAAGACTCAACACTAAGACATTCAGTCCTCCACTCCAGTTCATGTGATGAAAGTAAGATGCCCCTATTTACACGGTTACTCCACCCTGCCCAGAGGTTGTGGATGCATCATCTGAGACTAAGAGCTGCTTCTCATTACAAGAGCTGTGTTCTAGACCTGGTCTGCAAAAGTAATGCTAGACTACAGCTACCAAAACTTCTTGATTATCTACTTAGCGTACATTTTCCAAGTTCCCGGTTTACAACCCTTCAAAAAGATAGGTGGAGAATGTTTTGTTTCCAAGAAGTGGAAATATAATGTAAAAATGAAACATGATAAAAGAAATATTAAAATGTTAATTTTCAAAATCCTTCAACAGATTAATCAATTTTTAAAGAGCTCTTAGTCATCCATCCAGGCACACGCTGTTACACCAAACTAGGCATAAAAATAAAGAGGGGAATTTATTAGAGCAAAAATTGAATACTTTCAGACACAGATGACAGAAGATCTTACTGTGCTCCTCTCACAAGACACTTGTGGGCAACTAACAACACATAATAACGTGCTTGAGTGCATGCACATGCATGTGTGTGTGTCTATGTGTGTGTGAGAGAGAAAGAGAGAGATCTTACTGTGCCCCTTCTTGTACAACACAATCACTGTCCTTGGGCTTATTTTCAATCTGCTGCCAACCATCGTCTATGATCAAAAATCGAGGTGGAGTCCCTCCCTCTGATAGACTGCAATTACAGACGAAAAGAATTCAGTGACAACCATCTTATCATGATCATAGCATTTACTTTCCATATACAGCTAATCGCTAGCTCACTTTGCTATAAATTCTTTTACCTTTTAAGGCCTTCCTCAACACCCTCTGCAGTGACATCAGTGTAGAAAGCATCCCATGTGCACCAGCCAAACCAATCAAGAAATGAAGGCACCTAGCACAACCAATGTAATAAATTTAGAGAAGATACATAGAGATAATCTTAGCTTTGTCACAAGCCAATTCAGGAGTTTAAATCAACATTCTTTTGAAAAAAAGAAAGGCAGGGAAAGTAAACATTGACGTAAGAGTAATTTTACCTTCTTCTTCTCCCGGTGAAGGAAAGTTTGCATGTGTTTCTCTACAGCCCTGGTTCACAAAACCAAAATATTAAGTGCTCATTAAGCAAGCATCCAAAACACAAGAAACAACATATATCTAGGAAATCAAATCAAATTCTGGAGATATGATTGTAATTTGTCTGTAATTTCCAGGGAAAGAAAACATTAACAATAAGTTGTTTAAAAAATACTTTCAATGACTACCAACTAGGATAAAAGAAATTGTGAAAAAAAAATTGCTCGAAGAAGCATATCTACTCACGTCACAGCCTGGTTGATAACTTCAAAGGGATTGGTCCCAGCATGCATGTAGACAAGGTAAAGACCTCGGTTTGTTTCAACAGCATTATCTCCTGCAAAACCAAATCACACCACAAAAAACAAGTCATTTCGGTTCTTTCGAACTTGATCCTTTCTATCTATTTTCTTCACAGAATGCTATATATGCCATTAATTTTTATTTATGGGGATGGCAGTCATTCATGGTTTCTCCACCCTGGTTGTTCACAGTAATGATAACTCCACCCCATGATTTGATATGGTTTGAGTCCTTCATTAATGGCCAACAAGATGGGACTGAAGATTTGCCCTATGCAATTGAGTAACAGACAGGCTGCATATGGCCAATGCCAGATATTTTTGAGTGCCATAAGCTACTCACCACTCTCAAGGCATATCTCTATCTCATTCTTGTCATTGCCTTGCAGAACAGCACGGAACTGGCCTTCAAGAAGTGGGAGGAAAACAGTGTAGATTGTTGGGGCATTCGGATCATCTTCCTCCTTGCCCTCTACAAGCATGAATTGAGTCTCGAAAGGAACATCTTTCCCACATGTTCCCATTCTCTGAGTCATCCACCATAGTTTGAATCGGAAACAGCACATGAATCGGAGACCCCTGTTAGAGAAAGATAAATTCAAGTTAAGACTTTTGCAACTCCCCCACACCATAATCATCCAAGAACTTACAGTTTTATAAGCCTTAAGTATCAAAAGCATATGTCAACAAAAACAGTCCCTGGCTAACTATTAGGCATAAGGATGGCGAGTGCAAAATCCAATGAACATGTCTATCTAAAATATTTTAAAATATATTTAACATAGCATAAATTATACTAATAAACATTTGAATAGACATATTTAAAAAAAGAAAAGAAAAGTCATAAACTCTAGATTCAAAATTACTGCATACTCATATAATTCATTTCTTACCATGTTCACTTGGAAAGAAATTGACCCAAATGAATATTTGTCTAAATATCTATACAGATGAAAAGAGTGAAATAAAGTTAAAGGATGAAGTGGAATCTTCTAAGGCAACAATCAATAACATGAGAAGCTTTATTCTGTTAATTATTAAGACTTGAAATCAACCATCATAGTCTTTCAGGACTTGTTATGTTAGTTTTATAGCTTTATGCTACATATTGGCAATACAAAACATTATGAACGACCAATTTGTCATAGAAAGAAAATCCATTGATTTGCTAAATCTCAATCCACATATATATGTTATTGGTAAGACATTTTCACACAACAATGCAATCGCCAACTTATAAACATAATAGTATGAAAAGGCAAACATCAATTCTAATTTATGAAAAGCAGCTATATATATCGAAATTGAAAGATAATAAATTTCAAAAGAGGGAAAGTGCTTACTCTAAAACACCTATAGGAAAGACGTGAAGGCTTTTGCTATCAGAAGCAGTAGCACCAATAAAGGTACCAGCAACAAGTCCCACACCGGATCGTGGAGTCAAAACGATGTTGTCTGGTACTCCAGTAAGGATGGTCTTCCCATGAACGACAAGGTTCCCATCGTTGATAGAAATTCTTGGTGTGACCGTCATTGTTGATACTGAGCAGCTGATAACTGTCACACAACGTATTAAACAACATCAGTGAACAGATTAATCTAACATATTTTAAAACAGAACATGTTTACTCTATCTTAGAAACAGCGTTTCAGTCAGAACAGAGAATAATTAGATTTATAAATATATATATATATATATAGACCAACCATTTGTAGATACAAATATAAAATAAAACAAGGGGTAGGGGAGGTTGTAAAGGACCCATGGGTTTAAAGTATCTGTGAAAGCTAAGGCTTTTAAAAGGAACACTGCCATGAGATTTCCATGAAGAGAGATTCCACCTCAATTGCTTTACTGATGATGTCCTTAGCATTCTCTCACCTAACCGTTGAATAAGCATTGAATTTGAAGCCACCAAAAAATTATAGAGAATGACAAAAAAAAACTCCGGGAGAAAATTGTGTGAAATGTTAAAAATCATTTTTATTTGTTGAAACAAGAGAAAACCAGCATGCTTTCTGGGCTCGTTTCCTTTTTCTTTCTTTTTCTTCTGATTGGCTTCCTTTGTTTTTTGGGAGAAAATACTCTCTCCGTGAAAGAATATCTAGGATGATAAGGTACGAAGGAAGAAGGAAGAAGAAAGAAATTATTTAATCGAAATTATTGTTCTTTTTTTTTTTTGGTGTGTGGGGTTGTTTAAGCGTGGCCTTTTTTTTATTACTGTGTAGAAAAAAATGTACATATTTTCCTTTTTAAGTTTTTTGTGAAAGGAATATATACTAACTATTAACTTTCAGACGGTTTAAAGAGAAAATCATCAAAAAGAAAAAAGAAAATGGGGAAATCTTGGAAACAATCTGAAAATAAAACAAAACTGGAATTGGTGAAGGCCGCCGGTGGACCACCACGATCTGTTCCGGCTCCGAATAAAGCCTTTTTTTCTTTTTTCTTTTTTCTTTTTTCTTTTTTAAAAAAGAAAAAAGCGTTTGCTGAGAGTTACAGAGAAAAGAGCAACTTTGGACCGATTCACGAGAAAAGCAGCTCCATATAAGCTGGAAAATCTTCACGCTTAATACAGCGAAAGAGAAAAGACGGTGAACTCTAAATTAAACAGAAATTAATTAAAAATAAAATTTTGCAAAAATCTGTCCCAGTCTCTTTAATCATCGTGATCTGTCCTAAAAAATGATCATCATCTTCACCAACCGTTAATCAAAGAATTTGGCTTCAACTCCAGACTCCAAAGTCATCTTTTTGGTTAGCTTTCCTCCATACACAGCTCCGTCAAAATCTCAGAAAAGAAATCATTAGCTTAAAAGAAGCTAAGCTCCAAATTTCATCTCATTTCCTCTCACGTAAGAGAGAAATTCTTGGAAATCCATCAATCATCAAGTCAACAACTTACGAAAAAGCTAGTAAAAAAAATATAGTGGAAAGAAACTCCACACCCCAAATAAACTCACCGGTCGCTAACTCCTCAGGCCGCCGAGGGCTGAAATTCTTCCTTAAAGCTTGAAAAGGGAGGAAAGCCTAGAAAAAGGAACAGCTAAAAGAACACTCAGTAGAAGTGCACTCCAACGAAGGGAATGCCTCTTCTTAGAGGGAGAGAGAAAGCAAAGCACAGCAAGGTACGCTCAGTCACAGAGCCTTTGCTCAGACAAGGATGCGAGTACGGGAACGCGGGGAAGCTGGGTTTATATACCAAAATTGGGAGTTAAACATCGAGCAACTTCTATTTACTATACCTTTCGGGATATCGCCACGTGGAATTTTTTTTCTTTTGTCAGTAATTTTGATTTTATATTTATTTATCCGTTTAAAATAACATAGAAATTTATTTTGTGCCTTCGGCTTGTGAAGTGTAAAACCGAAAGGCCGCTAAAATTGGCGGAAAGAGGCTTTATTTCGGTCGAACATACCAAAGGCGGTACTTAATATATATATATATATATATATATATTTTTTTTTTTTTTTTTTTTTTTTTTTTTTTTTGTTGCTTTCGGTCATCTTAGTTTCGTCATGGACTGCCACTGAACCCACGTTGCCCATGGTAAAGAGTCTGGAACGGATACAGAAAATAGTTGTTCTACATTTTATCCTTTGTCCTGATGTTGTGATAAATTGCCTTTTGACCTTTTGGGACGGACATGGATGACCAGGCCGCCTCATTTTACGGTCCCCGAGACAATGGCGGCCATTCTGACTGGCTAACAATAGACAACATGAATTTGGACACTGAACAAGTTCCACTCTCAAAACTGCACCCTTTCCCTGCGAATCCCCAAGGGTCATATTTTTTGGAAATTTCAATCTTTTTTTGCAAAATTTAATACCCCAAACCCCTAATTGTTCAATCATCCTCGTCAAAACAAGACGAGTAAAATCTATACGCACAATTGAATAAACAACATTTATGAATCGTGATTATTACAAATCTAATATTATTTATTTTTGAAGTAGGCAACCTTCTCAATCCAATCAAATCTTTCGTTGAATTTTCAATTTTTACTATGCTAGCATGGGAATCCAAATTATATTCGTAATTATCAAGTTTTGAGTCATTTCAATGATGATAGAATCTTTTAATTCTTGCTAAATGAAATGTTGTTTATGGTTAATTGTAGCCGTGCATGTATAAAGCTCAGTCTCATATTCTTACGCATTCACATTAAACACATTAAACTCATAAAAGGCACTTTATCAAAGTATTCAAACTGTATTTTTTTTTTTAAACCAACAAAAATTCTGTCCATTTTTTTCCCTTAGAATTGGTATTACTTGCTGCAAGCAAAGCCATACAATTGTGGCATTGTCCTTTTCTCAGCTTACGAATATGTTGATCTTATCCTTAAATGGGTATGAACCACCAAGTGTTTACTTCTTTTGAATAAAACGCATGCATATGAACTAAATTAAACATTGCCTAAGATGAATTCCTTACGTATTTACCTAGATGCTTAAGGCTTTTCCACTAAAACCCATACCATATAAGAACATTTCTTTCAAAAAAAAAAGGGGTCAAACATTCCTTCCAATGCTTTCTTATTGAAATATAGAGAGTTGATTAAGCATTAAGAATATCAGTTCACTGGCGCTTATACATGTGCATATTAAAAGTTCTTTCATTATGCTATCAATTTGATTAAAGATCTAATCTACTATGTACCAAAAAATATTTTAATTCTTATTTTTGCAAGCATTGAAAATATTATATTAGGATTTCGATTCTCAATTTAAGTTTGGGAGTCTGACATTTATTATAATATGATAGTTAATTTATCAAATATCATAGTAAAATGCTTATTATTAACACCAACACAAATATTTCCGAACATTTGATTAAGAGAGAGAAATAGAAAACAAGAGTGTATGTGTGCGTGATAAAAATAAATATTTAGATGGCTTCATATATATAATAAAACAGCTAGAAGAAGCAATATTATTAAGTTCATCTTGATTGGAAAATCACCTTTATCCTTTGAAGGAAAGGGTAATTATTATTAAATTAAATATTATTAATTGTTATTGAAAAATGACATATAAACTCCACCTGCTTTACCTAAGAAAAAACTTGTAAAAATGACCAAAACATTTCTGAAAAAACTAAAAAAAAAAATCCACCAATAATGCAAGGTTGTGATACCCTAAAAAGAAATTAAGTATTCATATTCTTGTTTTCATAAACCAAAAGAAGGGGGAAAAAAACACGATTAGCGTGGCCAAGTTGCAACACGTAACAGGGAGCAAAATTTGAGGAGCGGGGGGAATAATACAGTGGAAATGTGGTCCATTAGATAAAAGCGTTGGCCCACTCACAACTCAACACGTACGAGACCCAAGTCAGAAATGGGCCAAAATAATCGTTGCGTGATCCTCTTCGCCAAGTCAGCTGCAGATCTGTACAGAACATTGAGTTGGACAGGTGGGTCCCATGCGCCTAAGTTTATGGAGTTTCCCTATTTAAGCTCCCGTAATTAGGTGAAGACTTATTTTTAATTTAAAAGTATCTTTTTCAAGGGTTAGTGTGTTTAAGCCTTGGTAATAATTTAGGAACGTTTGCGTCCCAGACACGTCAGCTCTGACTCTGATTACATTTCTACCAGCCTGGATTTTTCCCCATGAAATTTCTTCATACCTCTCTCCTTGTCATCTTATTGTCTTTATATATATATATATCTGGACCAAGCAAGCACCGTGTTTTGTTTTGTCTTTTCTTAAATCTTCCGAGGTTTAGGTTCGAATTGTTTTAATATTCAGAAAGAATATACTAAAATCTTAATTATTACTTGCATTCATCTTAAATTGAAAAACAAAACTGTTTGGACTTCAATACTCAATTAATCAATTACTACCCGAGTTTTTACTTTAAAGTCTCCAAATATAAAGTTTAGATTTGTAGAATTTTATTTTTTAAATTCAAATCTTATTGATAATCTTAATTGATGTTTAACTTTAAATGTATTATTTTTATAAAATATATATTGTGTTTCGTTAAATTGAGAAATTCAAAAACTTTCTCTTTATATTTATTTTATTAAGAAAAAAAAGGTTTAAATTCACTAGTCATGTGGTGGTTATGATTCAACTCATGTTTACTAGTATAAAAATTTAAAGGAGAGCATCTTAGAATCAACATATATAGAATTCTATTTATATTTATTTTATTAAGAAAAAAAAAAGGTTTAAATTCACTAGTCATGTGGTGGTTATGATTCAACTCATGTTTACTAGTATAAAAATTTAGAGGAGAGCACCGTAGAATCAACATATATAGAATCAGTGGTGAGTGGCTTCAATAATGAATCTTATTTTCCAATTTCAAAACTCATAGAATTGACTATCACAGATCAAAGCTCCATGTGTTTTTTGATGGCAAAACCTATACATAATATGCCACTACAAGAAAATGGATTTTTTGCAAACGCAATTTGCACCCAATTGCGAGAAGTCAAAGAGTTTGAAATTAAGTCCTTAATGACATAATTAAGGTTGCCAACTGAATATCAAATCTATAGATAGGGCTTTACTATGGTTGTGGATTTTTTATTTTCACTCAAATCTAAGTTTGGTAAATAAGGAAATACAAAAAATTAAATTTGTCCTCATTGATTATTGTTTATAGAATACATGTTGTCACATGTTTTGGTTAATAGAACAAGAGCAAGCAAATATTACAAATCTCACATTAATAAAAATTTAAGATGAAAATATAGATTCACAATATAAACACTTAATTATGTGTCACTAGTCCACTACCTTTTATTCAAAAATAATTTAATAAAATATGCAGCATCAGTGTTTATAAATTATTCAAAAACTTTCTTACTTGTTTGACGTAAAAATATTAAAATACTTTAATAATTTTTTTAAAAATGTTTTGACATGACACCATATATATAATCAATAAACAAAATGCTATTATTTAATATTTACTCTCTCAATCATTAGAATTTAGAAAGTTAGATTTTTGTTTTTTGCATGATGTCTATGTCTACGGGGGACATTAATTAATGCATTACTTGAACGATCAGTTGACGGGAAGAAGTTAACTAGAATTTGATTTCTACTGAGGTAATTAATAAGCCTCTCTTGTCAAACTCGATGAAAATGACGACTCCAACAACACTTCAATAACCCTGACACTCGTATCCCAGTAAAATATCTCCCACCCACAATTTTTTTTTGCTTGGGATATGATTCTATGGTCTGAAATTGAATAGAAAGAAACAAAAATTATGGCAATATATGCACATAAATGTAAATTTAAAATACAAAATTTTTCTTTTTGATTGGACTATTTACATTAGCACAATATTTTTTTCTAAAAAGATTACATTTAAAATAATTTTCAAAACCTTTATCACATAAATGGTTGAATAATACAAAACCTAAGATAATATTCTGGTGGCTACCCCCATTTATTCACCTTTCTCACATATAAAAATTCGAAATTGCAACCATATATTATTAGTTCATTAATTGCATCTAAAGCCCTTTAATGTATTGAGTAGATTGTTTTTAATTTAATAAAAAATTTAAAGTAAAACTGTTCCATTCGTAAGAAGCTGGGAAGCCACGTTGTGATTGACCTGTCACATTTGAAAATGAAGATGGTGGCGTAATTGTGAATGTCCAAATAATTGAGGAGAATGATTTACTATACTAATGTAGCCGTCATTAAGCCGACCAATTATAGATTGAGGTAATTAACCAATTAATGGTAGGAACCACATATGCTACAAATATTGTTAAAAATTTGTTTAGTGTAATCAAATTTACAAAAGTGTCAAAAAATACAAAAATTAATATTTAAAATATTTTTAATAATACATTTTAAAAATGTACAATCTTAAGTTAAATTTATTGGAGTGACAAAGTTAGAATTAAAAGTGATCAGGAGGTCAAAATTCATTATATTGATTAAGGGTCTCTTAATAAAAATTGAGTTAAGAAAAATAATTAAATAACAATAATTTGTTTTAGTGAGTTAATATTATATTTCAAAATAAATAAATTGGTTTAAAGTTTAATGAGAAAAAATTTATCGTATTAAACCTATTCAAATCATATCCATTATAAGAATAATTATATAAGGAATTACGAAATCCGACGAGCTTACAAAGAAATCTAAATTTCATTTCATCATTTAAAAAAAAATTAAATATAATGGAAATTATATAGCATTGCTTAAGAGCAAAATAACAAACAAAATCTGATCAGTATACAAAAAATCGAGCTTTTCTTTTCCCTGCTGGTTTTCCCCCTCATCAGTTTTTGTCTTATATATATATATATATATATATATATATGCAATCGTCCCACGTAGGATATACACCAAAGACGGCAATGAGAGGAAGAAGAAGTCAAACAAAGCAATTATATAAAACAGAGTGTTAAAAGGCACAAATTTGCTGTTGCTTGCATTGCATAATCACGGTGCTTAATAAAAATAGCTTGTTAACAAAGCGTTGAGTACACCACTCATAAAGTCTACTTAAAATAGCAAAGAATTTGACCTTTCAATAGAAAATGAAAATCCAACAAATTAAAGCAAAAGTAGCATCTCCTTTCGAATACATGACCAAAGTCGGTGGTGGCTAGCACAATGGTTTGGGATTACATGGGTAAGTAGGTAACCAATTTATATACTAGCTCAACTTATTTAGATAATAAATATTTTGCTAAAGCAAATCCATAAAAAATTACATGGAACATTCTTTCTCCCTTAGATGACTATTAAAACAACTCTAATCCATCATAATAAAGATAGCTTTACGTAAAACATAATAAATATTTAAAGTAAATTCAACTTTAAGTAAAATATAATAGATTGCTAACGTAAATTCAACTTTAATTTGGTATCATTGTCAATTGTACATATTTTAACAGAGAAAAAGACCAGTGGAGGGACCATTTGAAATCAGGCAGGGACGCTTGGTTTAAGCATACTTTGAATGGTGGCATTTTGACTGCTTTTTTATGAAGCTAAGTGTGATTTGGGTACCTTAATCAAAATTGGGAATGCCTTGACCAAAACCTGTTGGGTCCTAATCCTGGCTTAGAATGTTCTCTTGTGTTTAAGGCAGAAAATTTTTAACATCTTCCATTAAAGACTTAAGGAATTTAAATGGAGTGAATGGAACAAGAGTTATATTGCATTTACGTGTGACCTTATTACTCATGGAGGGTAAAGGCTTCACTAACCAATTTATCATTTTGCAACATGAAAAAAATTTTCACTAGCAACTTTGTAGGTTTACTTACCATGTGTCCATAAATTGGGTATAGTAATTTTACAATATTTTGAAGCTCATTTCTTTATTTACAATTATAAAGACAAATAACAAACTTTTATGTTGTTTATAGAATTATGTATACTATATTGTAGGTGGATAGGCAAGGGCGAATCCATCTTGATACAAGTGGTGTAAGATGACACCACTGAAATGTCAAAAATCTTTACTAATTATACTACATACGTTAAAATTTTATAATTAATAATACTAATAAATTCATTAATTTTTTAATTATTATTATTATTTTAGTTATGACACATCTCAAAAAAATTCATCATAATAATATATTTTTTACTTTTCTTTTTTATCGAACTATTAGCATAAGTAACATATTGAGATGACCTTTTACAATGATTTTCTATTAAAAAGATAAATTTATTTTCTATTAAAAAATTTTAATTATAAATAATAAATGTAAAATATTATCTGATCAATATAAAATCTTAACTCAATATGTCTATGTTTAAAAATAATTAAATATAAACTTATTAAAAAGCAAGATCGATATAACTAGTAAATAATAATATTTATAAATAAATAAAACATAGTAGAAGGTGCAAACCTTAACTTTTTCAAAATCAAAATCATCTTAACATAATGACTCTAATCTTAAACTAATCCAAACCTAAAAAATAACTGAATTTGTAATGACCCGAGAATGACCTGTTATGTGTAGTGACTCAAATCTGATTTAACTCATTGTATAATATTTTGAAATCCTAGTGACTCAAAAGGAAACAACTTGAACTTGAAGACGATAAAACCCAAACATCAGGTAATTTGATAAAACTCGTGACTCAATCTGAAGTCGATTTGACTCACTTGATTGTCACTATAATTTAACTAATAATTGTCACGACCCGGAACTCCCATCGAGTCCGTGACAACCGTCGCGAAGCCTCAACAGACATTCTTCCCCCGAATGCCTTTCGAGACCTCGCAAGGCTTTCGTACCAGTTTTTCCATTTCTCTCTCTTTTTTTCTTTTTTTTTGAATAATAAAATAAACTAAAAATATTAATTAAAATAATCTATTTTAATGTAAAACAATATATATATATATATATATGTATATTTTTGAAACATCAAAAAATTAGTTTTCTGCACATAAAAACAAAACAAATTTATACATACTGTAATATAGAAAACTGGAATATGCAATTTAAATTACAATGACACGTGGGCCCCCAAATAACTGAGAAAGTTTAAGTCTATAACCTTGCTTTCTAGGATGCAACTCCGAAATTTACTTCTCGATGCAATTGACAGTCTACTGCCTATTCTGAGCCTGAAAAATGTATAGGAAGAAGGGGTGAGATTATAAAATCCCAGTGAGTAGACAGACATCATCAAAATAATCTAAAGCCGAGTAATATGAGACAATTAAAATAATTCATTCCAACCTATATAAATAATTGGATTTCATCCAACTACTCAACATGGCTTATGTACTTTTCAAAAACTTAGCCCTTGCCAAAAATCCATTCTCGGGGATACCCCGCGAAGGCATCTTACCGAGACCGCCAAGGCTGTTTATTGTCACACACACAAACACATTTCACCTCTGACAACACAGTCATTCCTTGGCGTTGGCTGAGTCCCAGTTTCACGTGGTGGCCAGCGTGAAGTGTACTCAAATCCTACCTCGAGAGTTATCCTACGTGCCTCTCCAATCGAGGTAAGCTCAATAATTGGGAACCGTGCCCCTCTAATTAGGTTGGCCCACGGAACCCCCGTCACTGCAGTGCCCACTTTATAATCCACCAACCAATAAAATCACAATAATATGACATGGCTCACTTAACACATTCAAAGCAAATCAAAGCAGTTCACATATTTTTTAAATCATAAAAATAACCAGTTATACCCACATTTATCATAAGTCATTTAATGTAAAATCATGGATAAACAACACAATCATAGTATAGGTCTCCAATTACTCTATTTTTGAAATCATTATTAAATTTTCAAAAATTTTATAAAATTATTTTATAAAATCCCATTTTCCCATAAAACACAATAATTTTCCAATTAAACCATTTTTCCATAAAATCACACAATTAAATAAATCTACTCTAGATAATTAAGACGATAGTAAGTTTACTCACTGTAATAGGAGTACATATACTCCTATTCTCGGTCCTCAGGTGTAGTCTTTTACCCGTATCAGATAGCTCACCACCTATCCACAATGCATGACACAAAAATTTCAATAATTTGTGTCAAATCAATATATATTATTTCAGGCTCTTATCCATGCGTATGCACTAGATAGGGTGTGAAATGTTTGGACAATCGCTTAATCACAGTGTCCGACCTAACTTGCCTATACACGGTGTAAATTTCTAAAATCTCCAATTCCATTCATTTCAATTTCAATTATCCAATTATATCCACAATACCTCAATGACTGTGAATGTGATCCAATTTATCAGTTCGAACCATAAATTACGCTTTTACCCCTAGTGGGTAAAAATTTTAATTTTTTTGCACCAAAAATTCTCATTTAATTTTCAACCTCATAATTCATCATTTTTCCATCTAATTCTCTTAAAATAAAGACTTAAGGAATTTAAATGGAGTGAATGGAACAAGAGTTATATTGCATTTACATGTGACCTTGTTACTCATGGAGGGTAAAGGCTTCACTAACCAATTTATCATTTTGCAACATGAAAAAATTTTTCACTAGCAACTTTGTAGGTTTACTTACCATGTGTCCATAAATTGGGTATAGTAATTTTACAATATTTTGAAGCTCATTTCTTTATTTAC
Organism: Theobroma cacao; assembly: GCF_053813885.1. NCBI lineage: Eukaryota > Viridiplantae > Streptophyta > Magnoliopsida > Malvales > Malvaceae > Theobroma > Theobroma cacao. Next base: position 35,311,690 of record NC_142643.1, read on the forward strand.
AATTATAAAGACAAATAACAAACTTTTATGTTGTTTATAGAATTATGTATACTATATTGTAGGTGGATAGGCAAGGGCGAATCCATCTTGATACAAGTGGTGTAAGATGACACCACTGAAATGTCAAAAATCTTTATTAATTATACTACGTACATTAAAATTTTATAATTAATAATACTAATGAATTCATTAATTTTTTAATTATTATTATTATTTTAGTTATGACACATCTCAAAAAAATTCATCATAATAATATATTTTTTACTTTTCTTTTTTTTTTCGAACTATTAGCATAAGTAACATATTGAGATGACCTTTTATACTGATTTTCTATTAAAAAGATAAATTTATTTTCTATTAAAAAATTTTAATTATAAATAATAAATGTAAAATATTATCTTATCAATATAAAATCTTAACTCAATATGTCTATGTTTAAAAATAATTAAATATAAACTTATTCAAAAGCAAGATCGATATAACTAGTAAATAATAATATTTATAAATAAATATAACATAGTAGAAGGTGCAAACCTTAAATTTTTCAAAATCAAAATCATCTTAACATAATGACTCTAATCTTAAACTAATCCAAACCTAAAAAATAACTGAATTTGTAATGACCCGAGAATGACCTGTTATGTGTAGTGACTCAAATCTGATTTAACTCATTGTATAATATTTTGAAATCCTAGTGACTCAAAAGGAAACAACTTGAACTTGAAGACGATAAAACCCAAACATCAGGTAATTTGATAAAACTCGTGACTCAATCTGAAGTCGATTTGACTCACTTGATTGTCACTATAATTTAACCAATAATAATTACAAAAGGAAAAAAGCAGTAAAAAGCTTATGATCATTAATATAAAAGAATATTCTGTTTTCTTTTTTTAAGTAAAAAATTGTACTATCCGAATTATACATTCTTTAAATTCACAAAGCAACAAAAAATTAAAGAAAGAAATCAATCATGTTGTAGAACTTGGAAATAGAGTTGGCAATTGGGGGGCTCCAATTTGAGTCAGATCACATTACATCAATTCATTTTGAATTTACTGATTTTGGGTTCAGGTTATTTGAGTTTAACACTTCAATTATTGGGATCGGTCATTTAAAGTTTAAGTTGTTAACTTTAAAAGTCAAATTAAATTAGACCAGTAGTTTGGATAAATTATATAAATCAAGTTAGATTTTATCAATTGTAAATAAGTTTTTTAAAGTCACATAAAAATAAACTTTTTCAAAAATAATTAAATCATATAAAAAAACAAATGAATAAAAAATCATTTACTAATTTAGAATTATTTTGTATAAAAATTTATAATTTGCTTCGAAAAAGTATTAATGATTTTCATTTTTTGATTATTATTTATTATTAATTATTTATCATGATTATAGTACGATAAATGTCTTACAAAATCAACCATAACCATAACTTTTAGAATATTTATCAAAAGTTTATCAACCATAACCATAACCATAATTATTTATCAAAAGTTTGAAGTGATTTAATTAGCGTTTAGAATATTAAATTTTTTGTAGAGGTAACGAATGAAAAACTTTTGAAAATTTGAATTTAAATGTATTTAATTCTTTTTTAGTTACATTTAATAATTTGTTTTTTTACTTATAATTAAAAAGGATAATTTCTAAAATTATATAAAAATACAAGCAATAATAGAGATTTTAAAAGATAATTTAAAGTTATTAAATATTATTACGGTAATAGTCTGTGTTATATTTATTATTTTTAATTAAATTAAAATTTTTAAGAATAAAATTATACAAGTTTCAATTGTTTTAGATTAATTTTCCAAATCTTTTAAATTTAACTTGTTACGAATTCAAATTATGTTTTTTTTTTTATAAAATTGGATTAAATGCAGTCGAGAATCATTGATTTTTCTGATAAAATCGGATCGAAGTAGATAAGTTAACGGGATTTTCTTATATTTGGATCATATTTGCGGCCTCCACTTACAAGTAATAATTAATTGGAAATCATATCTCCCTCTAGTGTTTAAGTCCACGTCACTGCCGAAGTCCAAAGTCAGCATCTGTGGCAAAGGACCCTATCAGATTCGGAAACGTGTTGATCATGTTTGTTAGATGGAAAGCACATGGTAAATATTTCTTTCATGTGCTGGCCGGTAGGCTCCATTATTAATTGACAAGTGGTTGGTTAAAAAGATAGGTTGCACGGATGTGGATCCTACCACCTGCTTTGTTTTTTTTCTTTGTAATTTCTTTTGGTAGCAGTATTAATTTTACCGCTGTTTTTTTTTTTTTATGGAAGGAAGTTGGAAAATATTAGCTATTATATTATATAATAAATCAAAATAATTGTAAGTTTAGAGGGTTTATAAAAGACCCCCTTTTATTTATTATTTTTCTTTTAACAAAATATCATGAGTACTCTTATTTTTGTCCTCATATTTTTAAATCTTTATTAATTTTTAGTCATATGAAAGAAATGAAAACAGAGGACTTGATTTTTCCTTTTTTTTTCCTGAAAGAAAATTAAAGAAAAGAGTTGGAATGCTATAACCACTCAGGAGAGTTACATGTATGTGCACAAAAGAAATTATTATTTTTTTAAATATTTGACACCATTCCTAAAATTAAAAAAACAAAACCCAAAATTGCTTCTTTGGATATTCTCTTTTAAAAAATTTATTTTTAATAATGACCGAAAAAAAAAAAAGGTCTTGAGAAAAAAGAATCTGTGATATAAGCCTTTGATGAACTTCATTTGTCCAAGCATATAAAATATTTATACTAGTGGTCGAACCATCGGATTATTTTGGACATTTTAATTCATGTTTCTTTATCCTTAAAAATGGTCCTAAAAGAACTTAAAAATTAATGAATTATTGGCTGAAACATTGCAGAAGCATAGGGCCCTAATTATCTTTTTGGATGGAGTGAATAATTACATTCTCAGCAATCACAACTTGCAATGAATGTATTTTTAGCGGATAGCACTAAGCTGTCACGACTTTAATATGAAAAGTACACTGATGATTTTAATATGTAAAACCAACAACTTTCTTTCAACAATTGACTAGGAAAGGATTAAAATTATGCTTGCTTGTGGACCAGAAGATGTTTCAAGGTTAGGTAAAAAAAAAAACCACAAAACTCTGCCTTCAATCACATGCATGCATGCATGCATTCCAAAAGAACTCCGCAGCCTTCAATTATGCAACCATGCATGTAGAGAAGCATTGCATATAGCTTTCATAACGCTATGGTTTTTGATTTCTCTCACCAATTCATTCAATCAATCTAGGCTGTCTCCTAGTATTGCTAATAAGCTCATTGGTATCAATTTCTTTTTCCTTTAATATTGTCGGTTTCCTCCGAAGAAGATGAAAATGGTCGGTAAAAGAATTTTGGTGGTACCCAGGAAAAGGATATTGTATGAATTAAACAAATGAATAAAAAGGAGGCCCTGCCACTAATATAGATCATGAATATGAGCCTAACGAACTGATTGCGCCTGGGCCGGGGGAAGGAGCTGCTAGAGGCAAGTTTGCCAAAAAAGACCGCGAGCACACCAGCTTGTGTGTGAGCAAGTAGCTAATTTAGTAATTAGGCCACGTCTGTTGCAAGGATAGGCTCCTACCCTCGTGATTTTCCTGCTTTACTTGATTGCCATTGTCTATATCACTATTACTCCATTAGGTCAACGTTTGTGGGTTTGCTCAATTTTATATGGGTTTTTTTATTAATTTGTGTAATTTATTAATTGTTTTTTTATATTGCATGTAATAATAATTTATATCACATTTATTGATAATTATTTGATTATGATGTAACTTCGAGTTGCGAATATAATTTTAGTAAAAAAACTTAATTTGTAAAATGGAAACTGTTAGAACTTTGACAAGTTAGTAAAAAATCAATTTTATGACAACTTTTTTAATTTTATACATTCATTGTTGCCCAATTAATAAAAAGTCAACACTCATGAATAAAATTAAGATCAGGATCTGATGTTATGTTTTCACAGATCTTTTTGTATGTACAAAAGTTAACATCATAGTGTTTTGATTATAATTTCACTGAATCAATTAGTATTAAAAATAGATAGTCTGTTTTAAAAAAAATCTTTCATTTGATATATAAGTTCAACTATTAATTAATCATTAATGTTTTTATTAGTTTGATGATGTGGTAATATTTTTGGAATAATTTTATATTTTATTAATTTTAAAAATTATCACACTATATAAATTATAATTTTTTATTTTTAAAATTTTTTCTCTCCTATTCAAAAAAAAATTCTCCTATTAAAAAAAAAAATTCTCTCTACCTTACCTCTGGCATTCATGCTATCAAATTTGGCTAAAGAGTGCTAGATTCGGCCAAATTGGGCTCCCCCCAAGGAGATTTGACCGAATTTGGCATTCCACGGTCAAATCTGGTCATGGGGTAGCTGACCCGCATAAAGGAGTGTCGTCGACCGGCTTGAGAGACAAGAAAATAATGAAAAGAAGTGGAGAAAAAAAAAATATTTTAGACATTTTACATTTACTAGTTAATATCGTCTATATGTTTGGAACGGACTGTTTATTTTGAATACTAGTACACTTTTGTAGAATTATAGTTAAAATTTAGGGTAAAATACCCTCACTCTTAAACTTTTAATCATAATTCTAAGTAGATACATTGGTTTTTGAAATTAATACTCTATCCTAAAAAAATATTCTGTTAGACACATAAATTTAGCCGTTAGTCAATTGTTAGTATTTTTGTTTGTTTGATAAAATAGTAATATTGAAAATATAATTTTAACTTTTATTAATTTTAAAAATTACTATTATATAAGTTTTTTTTGCAAAAAAAATTTCAGAGGAGTACGAATAGGTGCTTTAATCAGTACTATTATATTAAAAATTACTATGATTTTAATAAATAAAGATAATTTTTAAAATTGACATTACATTTTTAATAAAATATTTATAAATCAAATATTATAATATTATTTTTTTATATTTTAATTATTATTTTATTTATATACATTATAATTATATTAATTATAATTAAATTATTTATAATCACATTATATTTTAAAATATCAAAAGCGACCGATGTATTAGACCTCGCAAGTGGGTGGAGTGAACTATGCAGTCCAAACTCAAAGGTACTTGATCCTAGGGTTCCTTTCAGCTAAAAATGATTTTGCACCCAACTTTCTTTCATGTCAGCTAGATAGCTAGCTACGCACCTAATTGGTGTGAGCAAGCGAACGTGTTGGTTTGTGCACATGTATATCTATGTTAGTACTTGCTACATGCATCTCAATTATTCATAATAAACTAAGGCTATCAATAGCTAATTTTATTTTAAAAGATTAAAACATTGATATATATATATATATATAAAATATTTTAATAATAAATATAAAACAAAAATTATTGAAATTGTATCCAAATTTATTTATTTATTTTTTAATTTATCTAACAATTTTAATCTGATTAAATTCGATCACTAAACACCTCTATTACGAAACATATAACACAACTATATTAACTTGCCCTATATTTCAATGAATAACTATATTAACTCTAGAGATTAAAAATAAATAAACATAAAATAAAACGGGAAACTAAGATGGTTTGCATATACATCAGAGGGTCAGCATCAGCCAATGGAGGCCAATTTTGTAGCAGGTAAGTGTGGCCCTATTCCACGAGTCCATGTGTATGGTTACAGGTGCAATCATTGCCAGAATCAGATAATTTTTAGTCCGCCATGATGAGCTCGACGGTGAGATGACTCCGACTAATTTGGTTTTAAAGAAATTATTCATCCCAAGGGAATGTGCAAACGCCACAAGCTTGTTGACATAATCAGACAAAGGCAAGATCCGCCACTACTCCTAAAACCGGTCACAATCAAAATACATATTATGAGCTTCATCATTTATCAACTTCATTCCTAATTTTTTTGCGATAATTACTCTTGAATTTTAAAGATTAAGGTTCAAAGTTTAGTTTTCTTCAATCTTATTCAAAGGTCACAATCAGAGTATGTGCGTGCTTCATATTTATATGGTCTCTAATATTTTAATTTTAATTTTAAAAAATATTAATTTTAATTTTAAAAAATAAACTAACCAGATCAAATTAAACTTAAATTTAAATTTTAGAAGGAAGTACTATCATTGAAATCGGAATCGATACATGGTTGGCTTACCTTAAACTCAGATGTTGCTTTTAAAAGATCACTGGACAAGGCAGCAGCTGGTGGAGTACTTCGAGATTCCTGTGGCAACTGGTTGGGAGGTTTTTCTGCAACCCTTGGTAGGTGCACTGCATACCGAGCTGAGTTGTGGGGTATCTATAAAGGACTAAATTTAGCGTGGCAGTTGGGTTACCGGAAAATAGAACTCCAAGTGGATAGTAAACTAGTGGTGCAAGCCATCACTTCCCCCATAAACCATCCATGTTCAGATTCAGATTTGATTGAAACTATTCAAGGTATTTCATCGTCAATAGAAAGTCAAAATACTACATATTTTTAAAGAAGAGAGTACTGTAATGGATTATTTGGCAAACAAAAGTTTTGATTTAGACGAAAAAAATAGATTTTATAATGTATTTCCTGTAAAGGTCAGATCTCTTCTAATGAACGATATGTTAAAGATTAATTTTCTTTATTTAATTAAATCTTAATAAAGTTTGTTATTAAATAAATATATATAAATATATATATATATATATATATATATATAGATATCTCCTTGTACTCTAAGTATCTATTAAATTAGGTGTAATTGATTTAAAAGAGATTTATATAAATTTGTTTTCCTTTTCAAGTCAACTTTTTTATCAGTACACAGAATGTATGAAATTAAGGCCTTAAAATCATTTGTTTTTTCCCACCTCAGTGTACGTGGGATGAGTTGAATGTTAGGCTTGCAAAATGAAACGACAGGGTTTATTGTGGGATCCAAATTCCACTCAAATCATTCATTGTGTCTTTTTCAACCTTATGACGTTTCCACAATAATTGAAACTTGATGGCGTCACCGTGGCTCCTAATTTAATACTCCTACGTACCATGATTATTTGTGATGGGCTGATATTCACACATTTGATTTTTCCTTTGGATGATTTAACAGTGTAATTAATATCATTCGCATTTCATTAATGAAAATATGTACAAAAAAAAAATATTTTATAATTATCAAACCTCAAGCCTCGTGCATTCTCCATCCTTGTTTAATTTGTCTAATTAGGTTTCTTTGTTCCTCTTTATCATATCTATCTTGTAAAAACCTTCTCATCCTGGCATAATATCTCAAATTACATATTGAAAAGGTCATTTGTTCATTGTGAATCATTATGCCTCAAGAATTATTTAATTTTCACCGGAAATTTGTAGGATTTTGCAGACCTTTGGATCACTGTTTAAGTCAATGATTCCATAGCTGAATTTTCAATCCTAGGACACTTTTGCTCACAAAAAGGGTGAAGCAAATCTAAAAAGAGAAAGAAGAAAATTTTGCTTCGCATTTGGGGGCCCTCATCCACATGGTACGTATCCAGTGAACAAACTTAGATAAAATATTTAGTATAGCTGTCAATGACACCTTTTCTTTGTTTCGGGATCATTAGGCTCAAAAGCACAACTTGAATATTGAGATTTAGGATCCAATTAATTTAAGTTTTGATAATTAATATGGAGGTCATAGTGCTCTTCTTTGCTCAAAATGACAACAATAATGGTATTGATTCATACTGGTAATGATAGAAATAATAAAAGAATATGAGTGCAGCTATGACCCTATGACACATTACTTGTAATGACCACCATCATCAAACTTTTTCTCCTCTTTCATCATTGAAATAGTACAATCTAGCACTGAAGTTAATCCATTGATTGCCAAATGAACATTTGTCTCTCATTCATAATATTTTCCCTCTTTTTTTTTCCCTATTTTGTTTGCATTTATGTCAACTCAAAACTATTAATATTTGGGATTGGAAAATCGAATGGATTTCGAATTTAAGGATGTTTTGGATCGGACAATCCCATGGAATCATTGAGCAAACAGTGACTCAAGGTCTCATTAATGTCATAGTATTATCAAACTGTAAAACCAAATTCAAAAATCTAAAGGAAAAATCTTTTCTTATATTTATTTGTGGAGAACAAATTTTGAGAGAAAGACAAAGATGCAGATATATTTGAACTTTGAAGGCACTCTGATATAATAAAAGAAGTTATTAATCCTGAATAAACAAAAAAAAAAGTTCAAATCCCTCTTATTCCAATTGAAAAAAAAAAAACTAATAATCCTTTAGAAAAGAAGAAAAGAAGAAACTTGGTGCTTCTCCTAACTGGAGCTTCCTTCACCACATTTGGGCTCAAAGTTCCAATATAATGGATATACCACAGCAAACCCAAAAATTGGACCATCTATTAAGATTGATGCCCACTATAAGCTTGGATTCCATTTGTAGGCCGTCCTAAAAGCCTCTACCGATGAAGCGGGAAGGATTACATTATTTTTGGATAAATGTATTTTTTGCGACTTCACACAGTAATTGTATTCATGTATATGTGAACATTTTAAGATCTATTATCTTTAATAATACTGATAGAAACTAAAAAAATAATTATTATGTATATCAAGTTATATATTTTTAGGTGAGATTAGACTTGATAATTTTGTATATGATATGGCAATATGACACGAATTTAAACGGGTTTGGGTTTAGATTAATTGTGTCGACACGGTTAAGATATAAATAAATCATGTCTTAACCGTGTCAAATCCACTAAACTTGTTTAAGACACGATCAGTTGATCGTGTTATTATATATTCGTATAACAAATGACCCGTTTATTACTCATATATTTAATCGTGTTCACATGTCGTATAGACACTTTTAGTACATAGTTAAGAATCATTTATTAATTCATATAAATATTAATATTTTTATAATAATTAAGATCTATTAATATTAAATTTTATTATATTTGATAAATATTATGATATTTATAATTTTTGTTGTAAATTTAAATAATAAAATCATATTTTACTTATATATATATTTCAATTTAATTGTTTTTATCGTGTTAACTGTATTAATCGTTTATTAATCGAATCAATTGTGTAAACAAGTTATATATTATATAAATTTTAATCGTGTTAATCGTATCATGTTGTATAAAATTTAATCCAACACATTTAATAAACGTGTTAACCGTGTCATATCGTGTTACATGTTTATTAAATGTATCTGTATATATATTTAAGATCTTAATATAATTAATTAATCGTATTGTATTCGCATTTACTCATATAACTATTAATACCCTATATTTACATGACACATTTAAGATACAAATACTTGAATTGTCAAGTCGAGGTAAGATAGACAAATTTTTTACTGATTCAATCATAGCGTTAAGAATATGTAGAGTATAAGAAATATTAATTTTCAGTTTGAAAATATTGACCCACTTGCATCATTATGAAAAATTAAATTTACATTATAATAAAACATAACATAAAAATTATTAATGGATACAATGTTTTAAAGTTTCGGAAGAAATGTTACTTATAATAGTGCAATCATTAAGTATGTAATAAAGACTTCGTAAGATTTTGATTTCTAAAAATGAGAAGAATTACCAATTATGGTTCTGTAAAAAATGATTTTTGTATTTATATTCATATAAACAATTACTACAACAAGTTCATACTACTTGAGCTATTTTTTTTAACCAATATATTCATTAAGTGTTAGTTCAACTAAAATTTATTAAGTATTATTACACATTGAGTAGTTAAATTAAAGAAAGAAAATGTAATGAGTATAGAAGGGACATATATCATTGCAATTAATTATCTTTACTAAATAATTTCATTTATGGAAGAATAAGAAAAAATAGCCTTCATTGCAATTAATTATCTTTACTTAATAATTTTATTTATGGAAGAATAAGAAAAAATAGCCTTGCTTATTTTTATACTTGAAAGAGAGAAAATGACAATAAGAAAAGAAAGAAAGAAATCCTTATTTAAAAGAAAAAGAAATTGTAGTATATAGTATATAATATAAATTATATAATGGCGGAATATCCTTTATAATTTGTTGTTAGAAGTTTTGATAATTTGTTTTTGTATATATATGTAATTTTATTTCTTCTTTATAATTTGTTTTCATTTCGATATAATTGATCACTGTTTATTAAATGTTCAACCAAGTGATTTAGGTTGTTATTTGTATGTTTAAATCATTGATTCAAATTAAAAATTAATTTAATTAAATTTTATGTTTGTTTTTACAGTTTTTTTTTTGCCACAAATATTCATTAAAAAAATTCAAATATTTGACATAATAAAATAGTTTCATAGAAAAAAAAAGAGAGAAAATCAAGCTTAATACAATTGTGGGATGGGCCAAGCTTGAGTGCAGGTGATTTGATGATTGGTTATTAGGACTATCAATAGGTATTTGTAATCGAGTATTTGTATTATTCGATTTAATTAATTAAAATTAATGTATTTTATAATCTAATTAGAGTAGTATCTTATTATTGTTATAGATTCAAATGATACTTTTAAGATACTTTCGATTTAAACTTGATTATGTATAATAATTTTTAATATTCAAATTTAACTTTATATATTATTTTTTATTTATAAATTTTTTATAATTAATGTCATATTTATTAAAATTCATTAATTATTTTAAATATAATTTAAAAAATTAAATTTACCTATGAATTAATTTTAATTTATTAATTTAAATTTTATTAATAATATATCTAAATTGATTTTAAATTTATTTTAATCGAATACTTAATGAATAAAGAAATGTAAGATCAGATAACAATTAGAGAATTTAATCAGTATTTGTAAAAATTAAATACTTTATCAAGAAATAAAAATTACATAAAAAATATCAAATAATAAAATTCGAATTAAAACCCCTTACGGTCACTTGGTAGTGTTGTAGTTTCTCAAGTTGATTAGTTGGTGCGGACTGCGAAGAGGGAAGCGAATTAAGGGCTTAAAATCGAATGGCTCAAATTGGACCACAGCTTCGGCTCTCTTCCATATCTTCGTCATTCTTCAATGGAGGAGGAGGAGAAGACCGACGCTCTCTCTCTACCTTTTTGTCTTTGAAACCTCCTTCTAACCTTAACAGCGCTAAGCCTCGTTCTTTTTGCAAAGCTTCATGGCAAGAGGTCTCTCTCTATGCTTTTCTTTTTGCAATTTCAATCTGTTGTAATATACTCTTATTCAAATAATATGCTGAAATGTATTTAGTTTGTTTCTTATTGATTTGCAGCTGGCGGGAGTGTTGGTATTTTCAGCAATTCCGTTCACGGTGGTCAAAGCCATCGCTTATAGCCCTCTAGGCGAGTCCCTGCAGAGGCAATTGTTAGAGAAGAAGAAAGAAGCTGTCCAAAATTCTTCAAAGTTCCGGGCTTTAGCTGACAAGGCAAGAAATGAGAGGTAATAATATTCTGGCTCTGGGATAAATAAAGAAACCCTCCTTACGTATAGGGATATAGCCAGTGAGGCAAGAAAAAAGAAGCACCAAAAGTTTCAAGCTTTTTTGGTTCTGCTTTTGTTCATTTCCCTGGTTTCTCCCTTAAATAAATTAAGAATGCTACTCTTTGTTTTTTTTTTTATGTCTAATTGAATGCTCATGGTAATTCTGCATTTAGGTGTCTTTAATCATATTGATTACTATTAATAAGTTTGGGTAATAAGGATCACTCCACCTGTGGATGTCCGTCTTAAAAATTTAAGAATTTGTGCACTGGGTATTTTGTTTGTTTACCAGCTCAGGTATAAGCTCCTGATAGATACTTTATTATATTTTTATTAAGAGTGTTATGTATATGTATATTTTACGGCCTATACCTCTGATTTCGCAGCTTCTGGTATGGAGAGGATCGCCCTCGCTGGCTTGGTCCCATCCGCTATGACTATCCTGAATACCTTACTGGAGAGCTGCCTGGGGATTATGGTTTTGATATTGCAGGTCTGAGCAAGGATCCTGTGGATTTTCAGAAGTACTTCAAGTAAGTCATTCATTTCACTTCATTTCTTCTAAAGTCATGGCTGTTTAAGACATTTACAGTGGAAAAATGTTTGTTTTTAATATGATGCAAATAAAAAATCATGACCTAATTTGTAATAGGATTATAGGTGCTGAGTTCATATAGCTAGTTGGAGAGCCATTGCAAAATAGTATGTATTATTGCTGAGGAGGTTCTGTGCATGTTTCTTTTTTGTGGATCACTTTTCCCAACTTCATTCAGATGCATGAAACTATTTTTTCTTTTTGTTTTCAAAATAGTTCACAATGTTAAACATCAGTACCATGGAGCGAGGCTTCCTGATTCAAGACAATCTATTCTCATTAAATTAGTAATGATGATAGCTTAAATTATTAAATGATCAAAGCAATCTCTTTTATGCAGTTTTGAAATACTTCATGCTCGGTGGGCTATGCTTGCAGCCCTTGGTGTTGTGGTTCCAGAAATATTAGATCTGTCTGGCTTCTCTCACTTTGTTGAACCTGTTTGGTGGCGGGTGGGCTATTCAAAACTTCAGGTTGTTAAAACTGCCTCAGTTCATTAAGTATCCTTCATGGACATTCTGAAATGAATATATCCTGTTTCATCTTTGGTAATTCCCTTGGTGGGACTTCAGTGTCTATTTTAGTGCTGAATGAGTTTTCTAATTAATGCATTTAGTGCACTTTTTAAGTCTTCTACTTTAAGATATATATTATTGATGCAAGGCTTTACCTTAATTTTAGTAATTTTCATTTACTGATATTGCCATTGTAGAATACATGAAATGTAAATTGCTCTATTTATTGCATATCAAAACATATGTTCGGTATATGTGGAGACTCAATGGGAGGAACGGCATATCAACATACAGGAACTGATTAATCAAATTTAAGTTCATTTGAAATTTTTATGTTCGAAACAAATGACTATTAATAGTATTACAACTTACCCATTATACCTACTTGTTGATTTACACTAGGGAGAGACACTGGACTACCTTGGCATCCCAGGTTTACACTTAGCTGGAGGGCAAGGAGTGATTGTCATTGCTATTTGCCAGGCCCTTCTGATGGTAATGACTTTTTGGCAATTTCTTTTATCTGTTCACTGGCCTTGACAAATATCATTACACTGTGTGCTTCAAATCATGCTTCATATTTTTGGCGCATGTAATAATTGGGGAAGGGGGGAAAGATTCTTGAGGGCATGTTAAACTCGTAAGGATTGTGCATCATTCTTTCGCTTATTGTTATATAAAGTTTATTATTTGTATGTAAAAAGGTTGGACCAGAGTATGCAAGATATTGTGGGATTGAGGCTTTGGAGCCTCTAGGGATTTACTTGCCGGGCGATATAAATTACCCAGGAGGAGTGCTTTTTGACCCATTAAACCTTTCCAAAGACCCAGTAGCTTTTGAGGAGCTGAAGGTGAAGGAGATTAAAAATGGGCGCTTAGCAATGGTTGCTTGGTTAGGCTTTTACTCCCAAGCAGCTTTGACAGGTAAAGGTCCTGTACAGAACCTACTTGAGCACCTCTCTGATCCATTTCACAATAACTTATTTTCCATACTCAAATCCATGTAATACATATTTGTCAACTGCGCCCAAAATACAGATACTTTGTAAAGCTCTTGGTAGACCACTTTTAACGTACTAATATATATAACTGATGATTAATTATGTGAATGAGATTTGGTGTTTTGGAGGGAAAATGTAGAGGTGAGAGATTTGAGATTTGTCTGTTGGCAAAATATGGTCTTTTTGGGTTGGGGACGGACGAAAATAGCGGAAAGAAACAAGGAATAGGTGAAGAATGTATATGGGGAAAGGGACATGAAAGAGGAGAAAGTCGACTACCAGGCTGAACCATGCCAATCCAGCCCTTTCTTATTTCTTTCTTCGTCTGTTTTTTTTTTTTTTTTAAAGAAATTTATAAAGGCCCATGAGCCCCAATGACCCAAAATCCTAAGATTGGGATGGACTTTTTAATTTTAAGCAAAACAAGCCTAATTTAACCACGGTTTCTTTTTAAAAAATATGTCCAATCCAATAAAAAAAATGTGATGTCTACAAGATTCATGCACCTATTGTCAAGTCAATTGCTCATGTGGTTTTCCAGCAATATTTTTATGGATAAGTGTTTGAAGATTCAATTACGTGGAAAAATCCCAATTATAATCCCCTTCTCAAGGAATAATGCCCGAATCTCACGCTAAGCCCACCTTGTCGAGTTGATCTTTAAGAGCATTACACGTCCTCTTAATTAGCTAAATTAAATACCTCTCATTCAATTCGGCATATCATCATTCACGTCCTCTTATTATATATATATATAATATGAAAAGGGTGTTTGGACTTGCAAAAGGAAAAGGCACCAAAGTCTCTTGCAAATTCCCTATTTGGTATTTAGATTGCGTTTGGTACTTTCTAATGTAATGTGATTGTCTGAAAAATAATATTACAGTATTTAGTATATAAATAAAGTAATGATTAAAATGTAGAGAAGATAACATTGCAACGTTTATTTTACAAATATTTTGTTGAAAATGTAATGTCAATTTTCATAATTATCTCTATTTATTAAAATATAAATTTAATATACTTGTATTTTTATTGATAATTTTATATAATATCATGTCTTAAATATATTTTTAATATCATATATTTTATTTTTTATTATAATTTTATATTTTTATTTTTAATATAAATTTTTATATTATATATTTTATTTTAATTTTTTAAAAAGATAATATAAATTTTATTAACAATCACCATAACTACTGAGAATAATCAAAAGACATTCTTGAAATTTATATAAAAAATAAATTATAATATTATAAAATATTTTTAATAAAGCAACCAAATTGAAAGATAAAAATATTTTTAATAATATTATAAAGTGCAATGTAATTTGATTGTATTAATTTGAACTATAATCACAATACATTCATCAACTATAATGTGATTATATTATAATTTTACATTATAATAATTTATTATAAAATAAATATTATAATATAATTTAATTAAATACATTATAAAAAATATACCTCATTTCTCTCGTACCAGACGCTGCCTTAAATCAGTTGAGTTTTAACATGGATAAGACAGAAAAAGCACGAGAATGGAGAACAAAACCTACTTTTGGATCATGCATGTATGTATCCAAAATAGGTGGCAGGCTGTCTACCTTTTGGCAACTAGCAGATGTTAAAGAGGATATTTAACCTATCCTGTGGCATTTGCTGCCAAGGCCACACAGGCACTTCCTTATAGGTGGATTTCATGGACTGCATAGGCATTGCCGTTGGCCTACTCACAATAATGATACTTAATATCGATAAGCAGGAACATGACATTAGCTATGACTCAACCATGCCGGCCTTTAGTTTTTGTTCAATTCCTTGAAATTTTACAGCCACTCTTATCATTTATTGTTGGCAATGGCACCTCCAAGCTCTATCATTTATTGTTGGCAGTTTAGTTTTCGCACCTCTATGGGTGAAGATTAGACCCTAGCGACCAGCCTAAAAGTCTAAATATGGATCGATTTTCAAACTTCCTTTGAAAATCGCATCATCCATTAACGGAGGCATGGTACTAAGAATAATAGAACATAGGGTTATGACAATGTTGTAGCTGGTCAATTTGAGCATTAAATTCAAGAATGCCTTTCATCAAGTACAGCAGGCAGACTGAATCATGAAGATAACTACTAGTTGAACACGAAACGATAAGATCCACTTCAAATGCTCATTAATGGTTAGTTTTAGGAAATTTGGATAGCCGTTTCAATCTTAAGACAACATACCTGGTAGCTATCTTATCAAAAGGAAAATACCAGCCACCCTGCAGCTTCTTCAGTTAAATGGCTCAGAAAATGAAGTTGATACCCACAAGGAACACCTAACAAAGGCCAGATGATGACTTTTTAAAGTATGGGATTTAACAATATATTTACAACACAAATAACAACCCTCCCCAGCTTTGATCCACACCTCTTCTTTCTCCACCCTCACAAAAAAACAAAAACAAACCCCAATTGGAGATAGATGGACAACCCTTGGCTCAATCCTAGTAACCCCTAATCAAGGGTATCAAAAAGGAATTTTCCTTCTTTAGACAAAAAAAATTAACAGACAAAAAAAATACTGAATTCAACAACCTTTTTCCATTAGTATAACTTGTCTTCTCTCTCTCTCTCTCTCAACATGGAATGGTGATCTTTTGGGTCATCTAGGCTCATTGTTGGACTGCAATGATCCATCCCTCATCAATTTCAGACTTAGACTGTTGAACCGCTCTCTTGAATATTGCCTTGATGCTTTTCTCCAATCTGTACCAGCCTTCATCATTGCAGCAAACTCATCATAACTTATTCTTCCATCCTGCAGGTTCATGAAAGAGAATTTAGCATGAATTCAGTGCTCAGGTTTTTAAGAAATAACACACGTGGAAGTGACAATGATTTGTTTTCCACTTCTTCCTGTTCTGGTTTACAACAGTGATACCCTAAGTGCTGCATCTGTTAAAGATTAAATAAAATCACCAATTGGGGAGAGATATTACTCCACTATATTAACCACAGGCTTTTCTCATTGATTTTCCTTTTGGTTCTGTACCTACAAGCTTAAACTGCTATACAGCCACATCACACATATCCTACTTGAGAATGTGATAGGAATACAAACATCTGGGAACAAACATGCTAAAAGAAGGGAGCAATAAAAGGAAAATCCATCTAACCTTGTCTGTATCCACATCATGCATAATGGCACTAATGACTTCTTCACTGTTTGTTTCAACTTCATCTGCCAAGGCATCTCTTAGTTCCTCAATCTCAATAAAACCACTTTGGTTTCGATCAAAGAACTCAAAGGCCTTTTTAAGGTGCTCATCATTGCCCATCTTTCTCAGGTGAACAGAAATAGCAACAAATTCTCCATAGTCCAGATATCCATCTCTATCTACATCACCCTGTGATGAAAATATTAAAATAATAATAAAAAAGGGTCTTTAGTTACTTCATCTTGCACAAGATGCAAACAATTTGATTATCATGATGATGCACATATAATTATTAACATGGAAAAAAGACAATGCACATATTACAACTGGGATTTTCTGTGGTCAATATAACAATGGCAACCTTATTGATGCTGGGAAGGCTCAGTGTGTCAAGAATCCTGGATTTTGATCATCATGTTGACCCTCTGGTTTTTATAAACTAGATTTTGGTAGAATATTGGCTCAGTAAAAGAAAGAACAGCATTGTTGTACCACAGTGACATCTACTTATACAGACATTGAGAAACTACTAGCATCAATGAGCTCATATTGCATTTTCAAGCCTTATCAACAATAAAACATAATGCAAATTTAGGATAGAACTTACAGCTTCCATTAGTATTTGAAGATCCGCATCAGGTATAGTATGGCCAAGTTTGTGCAACCCAACCCTTAGCTCATCAATGTTAATCTTGCCTCTATTTCCTGTATCCATCAATTGGAATACCTCTTTTATGCCTGCGACTTCCTCCACTGAGAGATGCTCAGCTATTACCTGTTAGAATAAGATTTCCGAAAAAGAAAAATGGGGAAAAAAGGTTCATAAGCTAATGACTGGAAGCTTTCTTTAGGTTCTATTGTCCAATTAAAAACCAGAAGCATTACCCTGAGAGCTCTTTTCTTGAGCTTGTTCATTACAGAGAACTGCTTGAGCCTTGCCTTCACAGTTTCACCCAAGGAAACATTTGGAGCTTTCTTTGCATTTTGCAACCAAGGATGATCTGAATTTAATAAGCAAATAACAATTCATTGGCAAATCAGATTCAGGAATTTCCATATATAGCAACGCAATTTTGCTAAGCAACTTTCTTTTTTGGTGGCAACTAAAAAATTTCATGAACAGAAAAGCTTTATCATAATAACTAAAATTTACCTAGTACTTCCTGAGCTGTAAGTCGCTGCTTGGGATCAGGATTGAGCATCTTCCTCACAAGGTCTTTTGCATTATCAGAAACTTTAGGCCAAGGGTCCCTCTTAAAATCTATAAAAGAGCGTATAATTGCTTGTGCAACTCCTTGTTCAGTTTCTGCATAAAAAAACAAAGGAAAGTTAAAGAGGAGAAATATAGAACAAAAATGAAAGATGGAAGTGAACAATAATAAATGGGAAAGGCTTCAAGTTCCATTAGTATATACTTACACAAGAAGGTGAAAATAGGACTTTACAGGAAGTCAAGGGAAAAATGTGTTAAATGGTCTAGTAAGGTGAGACAAAATTCCAGGGGTAGAAGTAGTACTTAACTAAAGTTCATGTGACATTCTCAGCCTTTGTCAGCATGTCACCCTACTGTGATAGAATAATTCTTTTTCTTTCTTTTTCAATTGAAAAGAGGTGGAATAAAAATTATAAATTGATCTGTTATTTATTCACGGTTCTAAAACATGAATGCATTGAGAGTTACAACTCTCATTACCTGAACAGGAATTCTCTTTGAATATAAATTACTACTTGCCTGCCCAGAAAGGAGGGACACCACAAAGTAAGATGTAAAGGATTACACCAGCACTCCAAACATCGACTTCAGGACCATAATTTCTTTTCAGCACCTCAGGAGCCATGTAGTATGGACTTCCAACTATCTCAGTAAATCTTTCACCTGGAATTAAAAAGATTCAAACTTCAATAGATATACACCGAAGGATAAAACCAATAAGTGAAATCTTAAAACAGAGGAAAAAAGGTTGTTAATATCATGGTTGTAAAATGGCATTACCTGGTTTAAAGAACACTGACAAACCAAAGTCAATTGCCTTCAAAGCCGCTGTCTCCTTCTTATTTGCAAAGAGAAAGTTCTCCGGTTTGAGATCTCTATGCATCACCCCATGCTTGTGGCACATCTATAACACAACAAAAAAACATTAATATCTTAAGCTCATAACTAGAAGCCTATTGAACAGGCTTTTCTTAATTCCATTTATGTAAAGAAAGATGGTAACACATTCCATCCTGATTCTAATAATAATTAAAACAATAATGATAGGCCTAGTAATGTCTGAAGGCCTGCCTTAGGATTAACAGACAGCTTTAAGATTCAAGTGGACACTATTAAAAGAGACCCATATGGTACTTTCGACCCCACCAGAATGCCAGTCATTCTGAAGGCTACTCAAATTAGTGGTAAAAAGCTGGTTGCAGAGAATGAAAGCACACATACTAGGGGAATATGGGAAAATCTAATCAAAATCGCATATCCAAAATTTACATCCTCATCAGAAGATCCATAATCCCCAAGCAAACGTTTTGAAACCCAAAATTGTTGTGTAGAATTTGCCATCAATCACTTCAAACCAACTAGTTTACCAAGTCCTGTGCCCTCTGATCCAATTACAACGCCATTCAGATATCCACAGACCAAACAGATTATAATATATCCAGCCCAACTCGTACATACATAAGAAGAAAAAAAAATTCAAGATCAACCTACGCTACAAAAATAAATACACCACGTCCAGATCTAATCATAAATTCAACCCAAGTAATCAAATTCTACTAGTTGCCATCACACAAAATTCAACCAATATCCCCATGCAATTCACCACTAAAACTCCAAAACCAAAAAAAAAAAAAATTACCTGAACAACTTCAACAATCGTCTTGGTGACAACAGCAGCAGCTCTCTCAGTGTAATGACCTCTTGCAACAATCCTATCAAACAACTCACCACCTTCGCACAACTCCATAACCAAATGCACTGCATTATCATCCTCATAAGTATCTTTCAAGCTAACAATATTAGGATGCTTCGGCAAATGCTTCATGATCTCAACTTCCCTCCTCACATCGTCAATATCCACAGCTGTCCTCAGCTTCTTCTTTGATATGGATTTGCATGCAAAAGTGTCACCTGTTACTTTGTCTGTACAAAGATATGTGATCCCAAATTCACCACGGCCAAGCTCACGCCCAAGTTCATAGCTTTGTTCAATTTCTGTCCCTGTTGGGTCCTTCAAAACGCTGAGTTTATGGCCTCCATTGCCTTGGTGATGTTGACCATAATCAATGGAAAATGGGTTTTGCTTCTTCTTTCCTTTATTCTTCTTCTCATGAGAACCCGTTGATGGAGTCGCACAACAATTTCCCATGATATCAAAACCAAAAATTCAAACTAGATCTTTGCTTTTGGGTTGTTTGCTGAAATGGGTATTTGAATTTGAACCCGAAAAGGGATCAAAATCTGGTATTTTTGAGCAAAAATGGGGGGAAAGACCTTGCTTTTAAAGATCCAGCCTTGGAAAATCTCACGAGTTTTTTCTTTCTTCAAATAGACAAATAAAAAAAATCCTCCCAGAAAAATAGAGAAACCTCGTTTCTGAATTTTCTGGGAAAACTTTGAATTGAGGAATTAAAAAGTTGAGAGAGAGAAAAAAAAGAGTTTGGAAAAAGATGGGATTTTTTATGGCAAATTAGGCAATGAAATGAATGAGAATTTGAGAAGGGAAATATATATGGGAAGAGAATGAGAAGGGAACAATGAGGATGAGACGATGAGTAGAAGGATTGTCCTTTTATTTTTATTAAAGCGCGTGAACATTGAGAAGAAAATTAAAAGAAGAAGAAGAAGAAGAAGATGATGATGAAAGAGCCAACCACCGTGGGAATTGGAGAAGAGAGAGCAAGAGAGGGTCAAAGCTGTTTTGTTTCTTAGAGACTTCCCTCCCAATGCCCATTTTGTCCTTTTTTCCAGCCCTTTTCCTCTCTCTCTCTCTACATTTTTTTTTTATTTTTTTTGTAAAATAATTTCTTCTTACTTTTTTGTCCTTTAAAGAAAGAGAGGGCTTTTTTGTTGTATTTCCCAAAATATCCAAAACAAAATTCAGAGATTTTGAACGAGTAAGATAAAGCTGTAAAAGTGCTCTTCTTTGCAAGATACCCTTGTTCTTTTTACAAATTGCTATTTGCCCTTTCATTTTGATTTTACTTCGTTGCCCTCTATCAAAAGACAAATGTACACCCTAATCCTTGGAAAATTCTCATGTATGCCTCTTTCGTTTAAAGATAATTTTAGTGGAGAAAATGACGTATTTGACCCTTATAATATAGAAAAATTATCTAATTTGATACTTGCGCTGAAAAAAATACTCCATGTGATGCCTCAACTTTTATTTTGTTTACCAATGTGCCCAACATCTAACATCGAAAATCTAATTACGTGTAAGTTAATCAAAACACACCAAGTGGTCAAACAACTGCCATATTTCTTTTTTGGTTAATGATTAGGATAGCCACATGGCAACCACATGGAATAATCCCATTCACAAGAATAAATATTAAAAAATAAGCAAAATAAAGTCAATTCTTTTATATTTATATATACCCTGAAACGAATCACTCAAAACTCGATAAAAAGTTTTTTAAATGTAAAACCTTATCTTGTCAGACCCCAATCCCCAATATTCAAACAAAAAAACCATTGCCATCGAAATTGAGATGATTAGAATGGTCGGATTTTAATTTTTGTTTTGTCATCCCTTATATTAAGTAATAGAATGAAAAACTTGTTAAAAAAATTTTGATAACCAAAGAAAAGTGATGTCAACGGTTCAAAAATTGGTCACCTACAAATGAATATTAACTAAAACATTTTAACAAGAAGTTATTATTTCTAATACTTAGTTTTCCTTGGGTCAGGCTAACTTAAGCCCCCCATAAATTTAAATATTTTTCATCATTAAAATAGCAAAAAGTTTTATTAAATCTTTATAAATCTCCGATTAAAGGGAGAAAAATAAGACAATGAAAACAAATTAATTAAAAAGCACCTCAAAGTATAAATGTGAAACAAGAGAGAGGCATTCATCAACTAAGGTAACAACTTCTACTATGAAAGTTATCAGTTGCCATCAAGTAAGGGACAAAGCTTTCCTAATTCACCTTTGTTTCCAGGTCCTCCTTCACGCTCATAACACCATATTATCATCATTAATATATCCTACCTTGTTCATCATACCATCCAAAAACACACACATACACTCATATATATCCATATTCATATTCATATAATAAATATTTTAGGATTAATTTTTTGGTAAAAAGAAAAATGAAGTGCCTTTGGGAGTGCCATGTGGCACCCCAAAGCCTCTCGAAACCTATTTTTCTTTTTTCTTTAAAATAGAAAACAACATTGTTTTGGCTCCTTCATTTCGAAAGGAAAAAAAAAATCATAATTTTAAAAATATTTATTTTAAAGAACTTTTAAAGTTTTATTTTAACATATTTATACAATGGCATTCTATGCATAAATGATAGTGTATAATTATTATACACTAACAAATATAAAAAAATATATAATTATTTTTTCTTACAATAAACAGAATACATAATTTCTCTCCCCCCCTTTTTTTTTCACAATTTTCCAATTCAAACTACCAAACAAATGAAAAAACATTTACATAATTATTTGTATACCCATTCTTAGAAAAAGGAAATTAGTATATATATTCTCTCCCACCTACATCGGGATTTTATGCGTTGGTAGAAAGAAATTTGCATTTAAGGGTACTTTCGTCATAATGAGAAAGTTAGTGTGGTATTATGGTAAATATGCCATGTAAAATGGGTCTAACTCAACGACGTTGGTGGTGTCACGAGGCAAAGAGCTCCGCAATCTGCTCACACGCGGCATCATTTTAGTGGCCCACAATTTCTACTTGGGGCCATCTGGAAGGCAGCCTAAAAGCGAGCACATAGAACATTCTAAATGCCGAAAATGCCCCTGGAAGTTGTCAATCAGAAAGCTAAAAAAGCATAGAGTCGACATGCGTCGCCTTCCAAACACGACTAGCTCATGAAAATCTTTTCTGGGAAGATAACATTTACTCCACTCCAAAAGGAGTCACAGAATTATTGGTAACTCTGATTGCATCATGGATGGTATTTCCACATATATGGGATATTGAATCTGCTTGAGGAGCTCAAATGATGGTTTACCAGCCTGTCTTTTCTTTGTTAGTCTGACTTTCTTGCTTACCTAGTTAATCCACTTAATTTAAGTTTTTCTGTGACTTGCATATTTATGATTACAGTTATTGAAAATCAAGCCCACAATTGTTTTTTTTTTTTCTTTTTGAGTGGATTCTTCAAATTTAATTGCACATGTTACGTGGATTTATTATGGCACGAAGAGAACGTAGTTTTTTTTCTCTCTTTTTTTTTTGGACAATGATATGTTGTTTTTTACTTGTTTAAAATTATTGTTGTTAATATTTTATGTACTTTTTATTTATTATTATTTAATTATTTATATATTTAAATATTTGATTCATTGATTAGTGAATAATCTTTTTATTTATAAAACAAGATTTAAATTCTCTTTCCCTTAATTTAAAAAAAAAATTATGATAAAAATGGGAAAGCTAAAGCAGTTTAGTGCGTTACTTGAGATCCTTGTTGATGAGTCTCAAAAAAGAAATAAGCTTTTCAATTATCTTTAAGCCATTCTCATAAGCTCAAGTGGTGGAATCTGTAAATGAAAAATTAAATGTTTGATATGAAACAAATCTCGTGGAGAATCATCTTAAGATTGTAAAAACTATATAAAATACTATCACGAAAATTATAATCAAGAATCGATTTGGATGGGATGATAACTTAGAGATGATCATTATATATAAACAAGTTTATAAGGATGAATTCATGGTTTGTACGAATTTTGTAATTCTTTTTTATTCAAGTTTTATATTATACACTTTTCATATTGTATGTTAAAAAATCAATTCTTTTTTTTTTTTTGTAATAAATTGAATCAAGTACATTTTAAGTATAAACCTTTCATCAACAAGAAAATTGACATGCAAAATGAAATGACATTGATTGTTAAGAAAAATTAGCAACTAAGAGTTTCAACAAATCATTTATTGATATAGATTTAGACAATAATACCGAAACTGATCAAATGCTTGTAGACCTCAACAGGGAAGTCGATGAAGAGGTCAAAGGGAGGCAAGCATCATCTTCATCAATTGGAATTTCACTATCACGATCTCATCACAAAAGATCGCTTAATTCCACATTTGAAGATGGCAACATCAAAGTAATGTTAGAAAAATTGGAAAAGATTGCATTTGTGATAAAAAAAAAAATCAAGTGATGACAAAATTGGTGAAGCTGCCCTTTATGAGAAAGTGATGAATATGGAAAGTTTTGGTAACGATTTTCCTATATTTGTTTTGGATTATTTAATAGAGCATAAAAAACAAATAAGGATATTTACAATGAAGAGCGACAACCTAAAAAGAACTTGATTAGAGAATTTTATATGTTGTGGAGATAACAATTAGATTTAGTGATTTTAGTGATGCTTGTTGGATTGTAAATTGTTAGATTATGAATATATAATTTAATTATATATTCAGCATACATTTATTACGTAGGATAATATTTTATATGATGATTAACTATTTATGTGGAATGTTTTTATTATGTAAAATAATTAATTTTGATCTATGCGTATAATTTTAGTTATTATATTTTTTATATATAGTATTTTGAATGTTGAAATTAGGCTTTGACTTTTTTGTATGATTGGTGAATATTGATATTTTTATGATGTTATGGTAGAACAATAATGATGATGGAAAAAAAATTTTAAAAATGGATGATGGTGGAAATATTTTTAATATAATGATCCAAACAATAAAAAATATTTCAATAATTCATTCAAGCAATAAAAAATAGTAAATTTTCAGGGAAAATAATTTAACAGAAAAAATTTTCAACTAACAAATTATTTTTTATTACCAAATACAGTCTAAAAAGGAAAAAGAATAAAAAAATAAAATAAGTATTCTCCCTACCGAACAAGCCTTAAGAGATAAGGTAGTCTACCCTACCCGCTAATTATCGGTCAATGGGCGGCGAGTAAGGCATACAAACAATGACAGCACAAACATGAAAATTGAGATGATGAGCGGGGTCTTTTCTGTCCACCGAAGAGTGGAAAAGCCATAATCTGTCTCACACGATAGATTTGGTCTTAAAAGGGTATTTTGGTCAATATGAAAAAAGACCGGTGAAAAGCACCGCCGCGCCACCTTTCAGCTGTCCGGTCAAACTCGTCGATTTTGACTTTGGAAATGTAATTTGGATTTGGATTCCGATTCCTCCTATCCGCTACTTCCTTTATTTAAACCAAAATAAATAAATAAATAAATTACCAATTTGGCTTTTGGAACTTCGAATATTTGTGTACTCTGTTTCTGTGGATGAAACTGAAACATAATATATTAGAAAAAAAATAAATTTAACTCACTTTTTATGTGTATATAATAATAATATAAAAAACCAAAAAAAGGGCAAAAGTAAAATTACTTTTCAATCTTTTCCTTTAAAAATATTAGACAAGGGTAATCAAACTGACAAATTTGACCCCAAAGATTTTAGTGTATGTATGGCCACTCCATTATCAATAAAAGGTTATGTTAGTATTCCTTTACTATAGACTAATCCTATTTTATTTGCTCATGTGATTAAATTAATAAAGTGTCAAATCTGGTTTGAAGAAAAGTTCATTGTCTTTTTGTTATTGACTTTTTGGACACATACATTGCCAACATTTGAAATTGTTTAATCACATAAGGGAATGTGCCCTGATTACTGACTTATTCCTTATCCTTGAAGAGATAACCAATCAATTGAACTTCAATTTTTTTTCCTTATATTCTTAAATTTGAATATAATATAGTACCTAAAAAAATTTTAAACTATTAAAAAAATTTAAATAAATTTTTTATTTTTTATTATATTTAATTAAATTTTTATATTTTTATTTTGAGTTAAATAAATTTTTATAATTAATTAATTAATTTACTAAATGTTATTAATCAAATGTCATTTATCGTATATATTATGTGATCTTAATATGATATATTGATATGTCATAATGGATGATGACGTAATATAATTGACGTAAAATAAAAATATAAAAATTTAAATGAACGTAATTGAAGAATAAAAATTTATTTAAATTTTTAAAAATAATTTAAGAGTTTTTTTTCAAATATTATGCCTTTGAATTTTGAATTCTATTATTATCCCATGCCAAACTTAAAGGGGAAAAAAATTGATGAGAATTGCTTGTTTCCTTTGCCTTTCTTTTCTATTAGCCATAAAAATAAAAAAAGTTTGTAAAATTGAGCACCCAAGGAAGGAAAAACAAAATAAAACAAGTGGATGTGAACAAAGTTTTTTAGTGTTGCATCTAAGATACCAAAAGATAATGGAAGCAGTAACCAACCTTTGGTTGCATTGTTGGAGCACAAGAGAGAGAGGCTTTGATGCCCCTTAGAATTGAATGGAGTTGTCACTTTCCCACAAGTCACAAATGAGGTTCAAGACATGTGATATGTATTATGTTTCCATCACCTACAATTAAATCTTTTTCAATCATTCACATTTGTCTCCCTTTTTTTTTTATTTTAATTAATTATATTTTCTTTTATATTCACTAGGTGATTTGGAAGATATTCTCTCAAATAAACAAATAGACATTAGTTCTTTTTATTTAAATTCTTTTTGGTCTTTAGCTTTTTATTTCCCCTCTCATATCATAAAAATGTCATAACTTGTACATGTTTGATGTTTATATCTTAAATCTTTTTAGATATACCCAACCCAGATTGTTAAAAATGTATTTCATTTTTATATGAAAATTATTTGTTTATTTATTTATTTTTCCACCCATGTCACCACATATATATAGTGGGTATTCATGAAAAATAATTTTGATTATAAAAAAAATTTGATACCATACTGAAGAATAATTTAACCCAAAATTTTAAAATGTTAATGAGGGGCCTAAAAAGAATAATTTATAAATCTAACATATAGTATATTTTCAAAGATTCAATCTCAAACATATAGTAACTTTGACCTTAATCGAAAGGAATGATATGTTATTAGCTAATTACCACCATTTTTTTAATATATTGATTCATGAAAACAATGTTAAAATTGAAAGCAATATTGCATTGAGAGCATGATTGTTTGCCAATTGCCAGTGCCTAGAATCGAGTAGTTCTCTGACCCTTTTGGCTGCATTTGATGACAAAATCTTCCAAGGGTTTAAGCATTGTCTTAATTAATTAAGAGCTGATTTCTATGGAGAGTGGAATTACTTTCTCTCTCTCTCTCTCTCTCTGTCTCTTTGTAGTAGGCAACTCCATAATATATTTTACAGATCCAACTTTATAAGTAGAGAGTTGTGAAACCTGAGTCATTATTTGTACAACCCATGCAAGAAACATAATTGAAAGAGTATTGAGAATGGCAACAAAAAGTTGAAGAATGAAGTGACAAGAAAGATAGGAAAGCTGGAAGGAAGGGGTTGGCATAATGCCAAAAGAAGTCAGGTGGAATTCTGGTTGGGTTATGATTTATAAAGCAAACAAGCATGGATTCTACAAGCAAAAGTAACACAAGAGAAAACAAAATATAATCATGTTTGGTCAAAGCTAATGACAGCTTTATTGTGGAAATATTATGGAAAATTATTGATAATGTTTGGAACATGGACAAGTATAACAAGATTGGAAGTACATTTTGATCTTCTCCAAAGTTTTCTTTGAAAACAGAAACCTTTTTCTTTTTGCAAAGAATTAAAGCAAGTGATGCTATTGTTCCCCTTCTCCAATCCATCAAGTACGATCCAGATTTGTAGATGCATGGGAATTACACTTTTTATTTTTTACAAATAAATTAAATTACAATCATAATTAATTAATTAATCTTCAACATATATATATATATAACATAATTATATTATCTCTTATGAAAAACCAATCAACAAAATCAATATCAAATTAGAATTAGGAGAAAATTCCAATATAAAGTTGGAAACGTTTGTGCAGTTTGTGTGTGGTATCGATAACTTCATTTTGTATTAAGAATTTTATACACATAGAAACAAAAATTTCTTCCTCTCTCTTCTGTACCTCGCTCCTTAAATGTTTATCAACTATGAAAAAGATGATGAGGTGGTGACCTAAGAGAAGAAGAAGAAAAATAGGATTAGAAGCTGATGGATAGGGGGACTATTAGGGGATTTTAATTTTTATTCCGAATCAAATCATTAATTCGATTTATAATTTTGTATAATTACTTTCTAACTATCTCTCATGTGAAATTTTGAACTCGTTAATTGAGAGCGGAAGGGGGAAGATAGAGCAAGGATAAAACAACAGAATGGGGGAGCAACAAGGAAGAGAAACTTTGAAAAAGAAAAGGGCGAAAGAGAAAGGAGCAGAGCATGGTTGGTTTTCGTCATAGTGTTTTAGGTTTAAGTATTTTTCATCTTTGTGTGGTTCAGAATTGATTTGGGGGTTTGGATCAAGGCATTTCTTTTTTGAGTTTTTGACTTATGGGGTGCATGAATTAGGTCAAGTGTTTTTTACAAAATTTTTTTAATTAGAGGAAAAAGATTCGGTCTCTATTCTTTAAATAAAAAATCATATATCAATTAATAAGTTAAACACTCAAGTTTTGTTTATAAATTTTAGATGAATTTGATAATAATTTCTATTTTTGGAATATGAAGTGTTGACCATATACCCATTCTTAATATTTGTGTTTCGAATTATTAATGAGATAATTGAAAGTATATCACAGCAAAGACCAAAGATATTTGAGGAAATGGAATAGTGAAGAAGCACGCAGTTGATGGGTGGTTGATAGAGAACAATAAAAAAATGGGTGTGAAGTTGGATTAATGATGAGAGGTCTGAATCCAAAGGGAATAAATTAGGTGCCATAGCTGAGCTGACCCACAACACAAACTTGGATTAAATCTGAAAAGAAACAAAGAGAAAAACAGAATGAACACAATGCCAAATTCAACCAACAACTTGGCATTGGCATGTATGTGGATGTGTCGTCTTCCATCATTCAGAAACTACCTATATATTTTATAGCAAGTAGTTGAGTGTGTGTATGTATATAAAATTGATGTTAAACCCAAAGAGCTTAGGTGGATTAGATAAGAGTATTGACTCTTGATACCTATGTTATTAAGGAAATTTTGATATTAATTTGATTTTGGTATTTTTACTGCTTCAATTTGGTAGGTAATTTTAGTCTATTTATCTCAATTTTGATGAATTTAGACTTACATTTTTATTAAAAATTGTTTTAAGGAAAATGGATAACAGTATTAAGATTTTGTCTTAGAAAGGTTTTGGACTTGAGCCCGACCCGTCCATTTAAACTCATTTAAGTTAATTTATATTTTATAACTAAAATTAAATAAAAATATTGATATCAATTGTTTTTAAATTAATTTTTAATAAAAATAGAGGGATTAAATTTATAAAAATTGGGATAAAAAAAAAAAAAACTACAAATCTAAAATAGTGTAGAGATCAAATTCAGACTCAAATTTTATAAGGTCAAGGAAAGACAGTTGAGAGAAGTTAGTTTGTAGAGTTAAGCGTTGAGAGTTAATACCAAGAAAAATTTAAGACACAATAATCATATATAAGAGTATAGGGTGTTTGATTTAGTATAAAGAATTGAAGGCAGCGGTTGAAAAGAGTCATATGCTAATTAATCAACGTTGCATGCTTTTTGACCTGGGAATGGACAGTTTTTCGTAATGAACCACCACCCTTGGATTTGGTCCAACACCAGTAGTCCAGCAGCTCCCATAGATTGTTGTTGGTGGCTTAGTCGAACGTCTGAATGGCTTCTTGTCTCGGTAACCTCATCTTCAATCTGGATTTTGCCCTGTTTTCCTTCCAGTTCTGGTTTGACCCATATTTCAGCTGAAAAGTCCTGCCCATGACTGACCCGATCATCCTTTGTGCAGTAAATGTTTCTAGATAACGTACGTCTCGCTTGGGTGATTGAAGCTGAAACATCCTGAATGGTAATAAGATTGTTCTTTTGAGGAATGAGGAGAATAGATTCATCTATGGAATAAGTTTGTGTTGACTTGTCAATTGGAAACCCTTCTGACCTGTGAACCAACAGCATTTTTGGTCATCGATGAAATCTCTTCAGCAAAATGTGTCACAATGGGTTAATTATCAGTTTACCGGAAGCAAAGCACGAAGAACATAACCAGCAACATTTCAACTGACACACGTAAATCCCATGACCCATCTCTAATATCTATAGAAAATTACTTTTCAGTGTGTCACGATGATGACAGGCTGAAGAAATTCAAGCATCAAAACTCTTATCTCCCATCATGTCCCTTCACCTGAAGCAGGGAGCAACAAGAGAGTAGGAAACCTACTGATGATATATTGCATAAAGAGGCATGAGAAAACCAGAAAATGAATAGGTATTCCAGAATGTAATGCCGAAACAGTGTGCAACAAGTTAACCATTTCTTCTACTTTTAAAATGTTAAACAGCAAAAAAAAAAAACCAAAATCAGATACATCATATGTTTTAACTAACCTCGGGCCATTTATGCATGTGGCTCATTTATTTGTCTTACAATCAGACCAAAAATTTTCCTGGGTCCGTTCTTAGCAGTACAATTTAACTATAATATGCTGGAATAACTTAATCCCATATCATTATATACAGCTGCTATACCAAAGAAACGAGAAACTTGAAATAGCTTTGCCATGCAATTTTATTTTCTATAATTGCCTGAAGAAGGGGGATTCATATGCTCAAGAGAGAAAGAGAGCACAAAATTGGTGTAAAATTTGGCAATATGGTGAATTTAACTGCAGAATTAAGCAGCTAGATTGTATAGATTCACATGGTGGAGAAGCTTGGTTTGTGGACACAGAATGTCTGATAAGGCTGGATTTACCGACTCTTCTTTGCAGCTGCAAATTTTGGATTTTTGCACATTCTAATACTTGAGGGAGTTACCTCCACCAGTTCATCTTCTTGGATATACTCAATGCAGTCATCCAGACTATAATCCAATGGAGTATCAAGAACCACTGCATAGTAAGGAAATGTGAGTTATTAAATGAAAAGATCCAGGGCTTGCTGGCCAGAAGCATGTAGGAGGGAAAAAGGAAGAATGAGGGAAAACAGAAGGAAAATATGAAACCATCATATCATAAGAAAATATATGTTTCCCTGTACCCAAATAAAAGAAATACATATTTCCCCTTGCTAATCTAATTTATTTGATTTGATACTCTTAAGCCTTATGCAATTGATCATTGTAACTGAAGACCCATATGAGAAATATGAGAAACAGAAACACAGCATATATTGCTGATTGTCATGGTAGTCATTCACAGTAATAACAAAAGTTTCCAGAACTTTCAGTTGCATCATGCTCCAGATGCTTGATGAACAAATAATTCATGGTTTTTTTTTCAAAAATTAAATTCATGCTTATTATGTACTGGGTGGGCAACCTCCCTAGACCATTCTTCCTTCATTATGTTGCAAGTTCAGAAAAAGGGCAAAAGGTAAACTTAGATACACATGATCATAGGGATTAAGAACAATACTCTTTAGTTTTTAAGGATTTGCAACTTTTGGGGGTGCATGTTCTGTAATTCTAGTGTGTTCTTTTAATTTTAACTACAGTAATTATCCGTATATCAAAGAATGTTTATCATATGCAACAAGTACTTTATCAATATTAAAGAATATAGGTTTACGATATAAAAAATTAGCATTAAATTGGATGTTGATTCATAATTTTTGCTAAAATGCTGAGTGGTTCAACAATCATGAGTATGTTGCCCCATCCTGCTCTTTTTCCATTTTTAAAGTAAATACCCGGATCTGCCATTGTCCATACGCTAATTAAAAATTAGCACAAAACCTAAGTCTCTGACATTTTTAGATTTATGAACTCTCATTCAGTTAAAGTTGCCAGAAATTGAACAGATAAGTAGTTAAAATATGTAAAGAAGAAATAGAGCAGATATGAAGTTAGTCAGAATATTTAAAAAAGAAAATTGTGCTAATGCACTAGAACTATTTCTAACCTGTTTGTTCTTTGTTAGAGCGTATATTTGTTGCAGCCTTTTTCTTGCAAACGTTAAGGGATAAGTCCCCAGGTCTCTGATGGATGCCAACTATTTGACCTTTATAAACTTCCATCCCAGGACCAATAAACATCTGTCCCCTCTCCTGTGAACTGGCAAGTGCATAAGAACTACTGCTTCCATCCTCAAAGGCAACCTGAAAACCAATCTCACATCAACCAATCTTTCATGTAACAATTGTTTAAGGCAGCTAAATTAGCAGAAAATAGAAAACTGGGAAATATTGAGATGTGCTTATTCATAGCTGCTACTTTATCCTGGGATACAAAAAATAGCGGCTACTTTGTAAATAAAGCCGCTCTTAATCTAGCTATAAAATTAAATTGTATCTCATCAATGAAGGACAAAGAAAAATGTTTTAGCAACTCATGCACTGTTTCAAGGTAGGGAGTAAAAGAATGACTAATATAACCACTAGAGAAATAGTCCAGGCACCACAACCTAACAACAAAGACCACCTATATTCAAGCCTTAAAATGTTTTAAACAATGCGATAAATGATAATTACCAATGAACCCTGATCCCGGGTAATAATGTCACCAGCCCAAGGTCCATAACTATCAAATATGGTGTTCAATATAGCTGTTCCACGAGAAGCTGTCAAGATTGCATTCCGCAATCCAAGAAGGCCACGTGTTGGGATCTTATATTTCAAAAATGTTGTACCTTCAGACCTAGAAAACATAATCGGAACCATTAGATAAATTGCAGATCAAATAATGTGCAAATTCAAGAATGAACTGCCGCAAGTATATTTAGGGTGATATTTGTAGATGAAGTAGGCAGCAAAAGAATGTAAGTGTGCCTGACCATTGCCATTAAATAGGGAAATTTGCCACCATCTTCTCACTTTATGAGTTTCACTTAAATTTTAAAAAATCTAACAGGAAGTAACAAGCATATGGATAGCATTAATCAAGTTCATGATTTAAGTGAGAAGAAGTCTACATTGTTTTCTGTAATAACTAAAAGAGATTAAAAACCTGCCTCAGTTTCATCTGTGCCAGATTAAGAATAGACCTGATTAGACCACAATTCCTCTTTGCTCATCTGACCCATCCATCACATGATCATTCAAATTTTTGGTTCAGCTAATAAATATCACACAGTTGTTCCCTCATTAAAATGCCATTGTGTCCCATCAAGAGATAGTTACTGAAACATAAAGGGCTATGTAAGTAAAAGCAAATGTGACAATTTACATACCCAACTCCTTGCATATCTATCATCTGTCCACGCCTTTTTCCAAGAAGTTCAACCACAGCCCCCATGTGTTCTTCGGGTACTTCCACTGTTGCAATCTATGTAGAATCCGCATATTAAGGGGGAAAATCAAGTTAATTAAAAATACAGAGTAACATGATCATACGGTTAATAAGGCATACTTTAATTCATCACATTTGGTGATACCCCTATCATTTTAGTATCAGAACAAGGCTATACAATTCATAAGAATCAGCAAAACATGATCTTAAGTAAATTGCAGTACCCCATGTGTGAAGGAAAATTTTCCTCCCAATGCTGCTAACATAACCACGCAAGGTTATTAACAATCATATTGATGTTCAAAAAGAACAAGCCAAGGCCACTGAAGTTAAGAAAATGAGATTACAGCTACAAGAAGCTTTTAATATAAGAGGGCAGAATTGTTACGTCATCTTCAGCATCTAATCCTTCATGATCACATTTTAAAATTTGAGAATCAATCAACACCTCAAGAATTTAAGTTAATAGCACATTTGTGAGAGTGTCTGATCTCAGTTTAATTATTAATAGAATGAATATGACAATATCATTAGGAAGAAACAAAACATCCCCACTAAAGGCATATCAAGTATATCTATATCCACATCAGGTAAGGTCCTGTAATCATAAACAAGATAAATGCAATTTAGGAAAATTAGAATTACAAAATCACCTCGTATGGTTCAAGCAACTTGTCGTCAATCTTCTTGTTAATAACTTTGGGAGGTCCCACCATAAATTCATACCCTTCTCTCCGCCTGAAAGGCATTATCAGTTAATAATATGCATGGTGAATATTGACAAGCAGCAAAGGAGCTCATACTTACATGTTTTCTATCAGTATGGTAATATGTAGAGTACCACGCCCACTAACAATAAATGTATCTGCAGTTTCACCATCTTCAACTCTCATAGCTAAATTTCGCTCAAGCTCACGGTAAAGTCGATCTCGTAGGTTCCTGCTAGTAACATACTTTCCCTAAAGAAGCAAGGGATCACCATGAGGATGTCAACATCAGGAAAATAAGCACACAGAAAAAGCACATTGTCATTCATATATATTCACTAAATTGAAGATCAAATAATGTTGGAGTTCCAATGGTTAGAAGTAGATAATCATGGAAGTCAAATGATTCAGACACTGATCACATTATGTAAGCAATCAGTGGAAAAAATCATTTATTTTTCACTCAAATGCATTGCAGAAGTAAGCATTCTTTTTGCTTAGTTTAGAAATTAACTTGAGGCATGATGAAACAAATGACTAATGAGTGCTTTCATAGAGATAGCCTATTTGAAGACTCATAGGTTCTCAGTTAGTTGACATACCTCACGTCCAACAAACGGTGAAGTGTTAATAGAAAAAGCCATTTTCACAGTTGGTTCTTCCACCTTAATGGCTGGTAATGGCTTTCCAGATGTTTTATCAGCAATGGTCTCTCCAATCTGATAAAAGAAGCTAAATTGGTTAACATAAACTTTAAAAATATAAAGAAAAAGGTTTCGAGAAATGAACTATAACACATTACAAATCACTGTAACATCAAATTATCAATTAATCCATGAAAAACTTATAGGCACTTGCCTGAATATCTTCAATTCCACAAACAGCACAAATATCACCAGCTTCTACTCTCTCAGCAGGGATCCTACTGAATTTCTCATAGACAAAAAGTTCAGAAATTCTAGCATATCTACATGAATCTTCTGAGGTGCATACCTGAAAATTTTGAAGCCATTAGGTTAAACGGAGAAAATGCGGTTTAGTTTCTTATTCATAAGTCCAATCAGTTACAATAACTGAAAGTGTTTGTCTACTATAAAGGGCCAATGAAGTTAGTAAAATAGATCAGATGACCATCTGAAATGATGAAATTTTATTCTGTCCATAAATTGGCTCATTTTCCTGTGGATATTCTTCACATCATACCTTTATTTTAAAATTCCATAATACATGTTACATAGAAAGAGGTGCACACCAGACTCCTGAAAAGAAGCAAACTTACCCTTACTTCCATTCCTCTCTGAAGGACCCCAGCATGCAAGCGCCCAATAGCTATTCGCCCTTTATGTTCATCATATTCAATATTTGTTGCCTATAAAAGACATTCACAGATTTTTCCAGTTATATGATACTTGTGCTGAAAATAAGAAAATTAGGGAAAAACTTAGACAAAGCATAGTAAAAAGTAGAAAACATGTAATTTATTCATTATGTTTCTCAGACAAGAATATCCTTCAACAAGGTTTTCTTGTACACTTCAACATATATTGGCTTATTCATGATCAGCTATTCAATTCTTATCTTTAAGAAGTTTTCTTCAGTCAATCCTGTTGGCTGGGCTTTATTGGTTTAATTTTTAACTAAATGAAGTTCTTGAAATTAACTGCAAGGATGGCTTTTTAATTACAGCTTGTGCTCTCATCCAATAAAGCTTCATTATTGCCTATAAATGAAATAAAATCTCATTTCTAAGTTCATACAGATGTATGTCCCTTTTGAATACTAAATCTAACATATCAATACCAGAAAATGTTATATCTGTTAATTATATCCACTCATATTTGACTTTTTTCAGTTAAATGGACATGTAGTAGTAGTTACCATTCTTGTCAAAAGTCCACATATTAATCTACTTGACCAAAAAAAATCTTTGTAAAGGAAAAACACAAAAGCAGAGTCAATAACTTTAAGCATAAAATGAAATTAAACATCCCCATAATAACATTTTAGCCTTACCTGTGATTTGAAAGCAAGTAATTGTAGCATACTTTTAGGTAGTATGACAAAATTAACCATGCAAATAGTAGATAAATAGAGACCCATGTCAGGGTCAACAAAGAAATAGAAGGAATAACCACTTACAAGCATTTGTAGTGCACCATCTTTGTCAATACGTGGACCAGGTATGCATCTGATTATAGACTCAAAGAGAGGCCCGAGATCTTCTGCCAAATTGTCAGGAGATAGTCCTGCCTTTCCTTTTATACCACTGGC
Source organism: Theobroma cacao (assembly GCF_053813885.1). NCBI lineage: Eukaryota > Viridiplantae > Streptophyta > Magnoliopsida > Malvales > Malvaceae > Theobroma > Theobroma cacao. The sequence continues at coordinate 35,348,035 of NC_142643.1, forward strand.
ATATATTACTTGAAAATCACACTGCATACCAAAAACATAAAGCTACATTGAAGTGTTGATGGATTTTCTTAAAGATGTTAAGACATCAGCAAAGATTCAAAGATACAAAACAGCATATACAAAGAGCAAATGTCTTGCAGAGGTGGTCTGCACAGTATCTTGCACTCAAATTTATCTTTGGGGTAAAAAAAAAAGAAAAAAATAAATTCCAATCATGTCATTTCTTGTAACTTGTAATACTAAATAATGATTCCTACTATATTAAAAGATTTAACAAGTTCCGGAATGAGATGTTATCAAGATATTGCTCAAATTTTGATAGAGACAGTGCTTTGTGATGCAAAATACATGTGAATTGCATGACATGCTATTAACTCCTTCCAAAGTATACCACCCGTACCTGCTCATCTGTAGCATTTAGTTCGATAAATAGTTCAAATGTGGAATTGATAACAAAATCTGGACGAGCAGATGGTCTGTCAATTTTATTGACAACAACAACAACAGCAAGGCCAAACTCTAGAGCCTTCTTCAAAACAAACCTTGTTTGTGGCATTGGACCCTCAACAGAATCCACCTAAAAACAAAAACAATCTGCTTTAGTTCATCCTTAAGAATATCCAGTCTAGGCTACAGCACATGAGAAAAGCCACCAAAAGAAATAAGAAGCAAGGAACAAAATCTAACAAGCGTTATTTGACAACTAATTATATTTGAGTGCGATCCTAGTATTAACTGATTGAAAAATCAAGTGGATCATTCCATGAGGGGAAGAAAGGGAAACAACCAGACCAGTTTCATTAAAGGAAAACTAATATGTTTCTCAGAAAAAGATAAAGCCTAACACATATAAACCCTTTATTAGCACCTCAAATCATTCAAAATGGGGTGGGAGTAGGACAAAGAAGAACTTCATATGTTTTCATCATTGGAACTACTATCAATTGAATCTTTCAAATAAAAAATAAATATGATGAGGAATAAATAAATATTTTGCAGTTCTACATGTATGGAAAATAATTGTAACAACCCCAACTCAAAGATACAACAATAGGCAGCATCAAGTTGAACATTTGCCTAATAAATTTCTGAAAAAGTTGTACCTGAGGTTATTAACACACCATGTGCTAAGGAATCAATATCTAAAGGAAAATATGCAAATTTAATTCTAAGCAAGAACAATAATATGTTTTATCTCTTATGCAGAAAATGTTTTTCATAAGAAACGAATTTTAATGATGAATGTACCTAGTGAAAATGTTTGAATCCGTTGCTGGCATGTGGGGCCTATCTGAAGTCAGGAGATAGGAAACTCTATGGCTTTGGACCCCACAAATTTTAGAATCTATATTCCGTTTTTATGTTTTATACTATTCACAAGTGCAAAATTGCTTTCCAGTAATCTATACAGGGGCAACACTTAAAAGGATGAACTTTGAAGCAAGAGAAAGTGCACAATGGTACCACTAGAAGAACCCCGTCAACCATATTGAGGATGCGTTCAACTTCACCTCCAAAGTCAGAGTGTCCCGGAGTATCTATTATATTAATTTTTGTATCCTTATAAGTAATGGATGTATTTTTGCTCAGAATTGTAATACCCCTTTCACGTTCAAGATCATTTGAGTCCATTACCCTTTCTTGTACAAATTGGTTATCACGAAAAACCTGAAATAAGATCAGTACTGCAGAATTAGTATTAACATTGGCATTATCCTAACAGAGTTTTATTAATATTAACATATACAGTTCCAATGGAGATCAGGCCCCCATATTGTGTCCTTAATTTCATATTATATAGAATTGAACTCAATCAGATAAAGACACCAGTAGAAAATATAAATCTAGATATCGGTCGAACACGTTGAGTACCACACTATTGGATAAAAATTCCTATTCTATCAATCCCTAGAGCAACCCTCCCTTATCAATTTCAACGTAGTATAAATTTGGCTCCAGCTTCTTGAGTAGGTTCTATATTGCAGAAAGTTGAAGCTAGCCCAAACGATAGTGTTAAACTCACAACTTTTAACTTCTATAAAAGCTGTCCAAAAACGAACTTTTTGGAGGCTAAAAACTGAAGTTCCTAATTGGAGATTCTGAAAAGAGATGCAAGGGGAAGCTTGTAGACAAATTGAATAAAGGTTTTAAACTGACAAACCATATTCTTATTTATTTCAAATCAATTCAATACAATACGTATTTTCTTCAGGAAGCTCTAGTTCAACGGAACTTTATACTGTAGCTCCAGCTGAGACAAACAAACAAAAGGTATACTAATAGTTAAAAAACCAAAATAAAATGTAACTGTAAACAAGGAGGTGGATAACGTTCGATTGTTTACCTTAGATTGCTTCAACATTGCATCAACCAAAGTAGTCTTCCCATGATCAACATGCGCTACGATTGCTATGTTCCTTATATCTCTTCTCCTCATTAACTGACTCTTCTTCTCTAATAATCAACCACAATTAAATAACTACTATAAAAATTCACAATTCGAAAAAAAATAAAATATTAGAAAAGTGAAAAAAAAATACCGGTTGCAGGTTGAGTTGCCTGAGAAACAGAGCATTTTACTGGCTTGGTCAAATTCCTAGAACGAAATTTGAGGCATGTTGTTTTGGAGTTGAAAGAGGAAAGCGAAGACAAGTTGAGACCGAAAAGTTGCTTCGGCAATGGAAGTTTAGGGTTAGGGTTAATAGAGGGAGCTTTGAGATAAGAGTTATGGAAGCTAATCGCCATTTCCATTTCTCTGTTTTCTTTCTTTCTCCGTTCACCGAGCGAGTAAGAGGTAAGAGAGAAAGAAGAAAAGGGAGAAAGAAGGATTTGGCAGATGAGGCTGTTGTTGAAACCAACGGAAACTTGTATTGGGTTGCCTTTTTTTCTTTTCTAAACTGGGAGGCCCGACTGCCTTCTACGTCATCATCTGTGGGCCAATATTTTTGTGGGGTCCAATTTTAAGCCCAAACCCAATTTCAGCCCCAAAAAGCAATCTGTGGCCTCGCCCTTTTTGGGGTTCATTTTTTTAATTTCTGGATTCAAATCAAATCTCCATGGAAGCTCTATTTGGCGCCACTGCGTTTCTTCCTCCTTCTAAACCCCAACATCCCCTGCTTTCAGTAAAAACTAAGCCACCTGATAAGGCAATGTACCCAACCCTAAATACAGTCCAATCTTGCTCCGTTTCGAGCATTTCAAATAATAAAGAGCTGCTTCTTTCTGAAGATTGGCCCCATCTTCTGAAACTCTCGATTGGGTCTGGAAATTTCTTGTTGGGTCAAGCGATTCACGCGTTTTTAGTAAAATCTAACTGTCTATACGACGTGTTTCAAGGAAATAATCTTATCAACTTCTATGCAAAATTCAAGGAATTGGACGGTGCCCAGAAGATGTTCGATGAAATGCCCATTAGGAACACAATCACTTGGACTACTTTAATGAAAGGGTATGTAGACAATGAAGATTTCCAGTCCGTGTTTCGAATCGCTCGCGATATGTATTTCTATGGCGAGAAGTTCAATGAGCATACTTGTTCGGTAATTTTACAAGCGTGTGCCATGGTAGAGGACTTGATTCGAGGAGAACAAATACATGGTCTAGTTATTAAAAGTGGGACTGATGAGAATGTTTGTGTGGGTACTTCTTTGATTTCTATGTATTCAATGAATGGTTTCTTAAGTGAAGCGGGAAAAGTGTTTGATAACATTGGCTTAAAGGATGTGCAGTGTTTGAATTACATGATTTTTGAGTATGGAAAGGCAGGGTGCATGGATAAAGCTTTTTGGGTTTTTGTTGATATGTTAAGTTCTGGTCTGGAGCCAACTGATTATACCTTTACTAATATAATAAGCACATGTAGTGAAAATGTAGGTATTGAGGAAGGGAGACAGTTACATGGGCTTGCTGTCAAGTATGGTGTCGTGAATGTGACATCTCTTGGGAATGCAGTGATTACTATGTATGGGAAGCTTGGAATGATTGAAGATGCTGAGAGAATGTTTGGTTTTCTGAGTGAGAGGAATTTAATTTCTTGGACAGCACTTATATCGGGGTATGTAAGAAGTGGTTTTGGTGAAAAGGCTATTGATATGTTCTTGGAATTACTTGACCAAGGAATTTGTTGTGATTCACAATGTCTGGTAATTGTGCTTGATGGCTGCTCGGAGTGCAAAAACTTGGATTTGGGAGTTCAACTCCATGGATTTGCGATTAAGGTTGGTTATCTTTGTGATGTCAATGTTGTGACTGCATTAGTAGATATGTACGCCAAATGTGAGAACTTAAACTCTGCAAAAACAGTTTTTGATGGTTTCTCTAGTAAAAATGTTGCTTTGTTTAATGCAATTCTGGCTGGGTTCCTGAAAACAGATGGAGATGATGATGATGAATATGCCATGGTTTTGTTTCGTCAGCTGAGATTAGGTGGTATGAAGCCAGATTTGGTCACTTTTTCGCGGCTTCTTAGTTTATCTGCCAATCAAGCTTTTTTAGTTAATGGAAAAAGTCTTCATGCTTACACCATCAAAATGGGATTTGAAGCTCATTTAGCAGTGAGTAATGCTTTGATTACCATGTATGCCAAATGTGGCAGTGTTGGAGATGCTTGTCAAATGTTTAATGGAATGAATGGCCATGATTTAGTCTCTTGGAATGCCATGGTTTCTGCATATTCCATTCATGGTCAAGGTAAAAAGGCACTTATGCTCTTTGAAGAGATGAAAAGAGAAGGTTTTACACCTGATGAGATTACGATATTGGCTCTGCTTCAAGCTTGTAGTTACACTGGGTTATGGGATGCTGGGTTATGCTTATTTAATGAAATGGAATCAAAATATGGGATCAGGCCTGCAATTGAGCATTTTGCTTGTATGGTTCATCTTTTAGGGAGGGCAGGGAGGTTGCCTGAAGCCATGCATTTCATTAACAGTAGCCCTTTTCCAAATTCTCCTCTACTATGGAGGACCTTGGTCAATGTCAGTAAGTTGCAAGGGAATTTAGATTTTGGCATGTTAGCCTCAGAAAAATTGCTTGACTTGTCACCTGAAGAAGCTGGCTCTTACATACTTGTTTCAAACATGTATGCTGGATCAGGAATGTTAGATGAGGCAGCAAAAGTCAGAACAGCTATGAAAGACTTTAAGTTAAGGAAAGAAGCAGGTTGTAGCTGGATAGAAATTAATAACAAATTCCATTGTTTCGTGGCAACTGGCAAAGACCATCCAGAAAGTAGAGAAATTTATGCAAAGTTGGATCTGTTAATGGATGAAATGAAGTGGAATAATTGCAATACCACTGATGCTCATTTGATTGAAGAAACTCTATTGATGTGAATAAAGCTACAAACTTTCTAACCTATTAAAAGCTATGGTGTTTTCTAACTTGTTTCAGTATGTGAAGCAAAGTTCTCTGAATTCTTCACTGGTAGTTGCAGTTGGAATGTTTACAATTCTACCGCTTAATTATTGTGACCGGAGAAATTATGGAGCAGTGCACATATGAAATACCCAAGTTCATTAGAAAGGATTAAAGTGTTTCTGGATTAAGGAAAGGGGAAACTGGATTAGTGGATTATAGTCAGGGAATCATCATGCTGTAAATGTTGTAATTCTATCTTCACTGGAATAGACTACAGAGGATCATATATTACACCATTTTTGTATGAAAAAAGTGTATTAACTCTAAATGTTTTCACAATGTCATTCGATTCGAGTTAGTTCTTCAGAAAATCTGTAAATATCCTCTGATATCTTCATCAATTAAGCAACATGTAAAGATTCTTTAATGCAAGAGTCATTGTCTAGGATGCAGTTCATTGATTCGATGATCACAATGATGTGACCTGTTTCAAAGCTTGAGATCATGGAATTATTTTTGTTGAATTGATTCAAAGCCATTGTAAAAGTTTCTTGTGGGGGAAATTAATAAGACAAAGCTGTATATCTTTTTTTCTGAATGAAAATCTAGTTATTTGTCCTGTAACTCCAGATATGCTTCTGGGTAAATTTGATGGTCCATTTCATTGCAGGTCACGTCGAACAACTGTGGAAGTATGGAGGGCCTCTTAGCTAAGCTACTAGCCTTTGTCTAGTATTGGTCTTTACCGTTAAATGTTGTTGTTGTTAATCTCAAAAGGATTAACCTCCTTTCTCTTCAGCCTGGCCCCCCCTTCCCTTCCCCTGGCTGCCCTTGACCCAACCTTTTCTCCATACTAAAAGACAACTAGGGAAAAAGATTCCATGAGTGAACGAGAGAGAAGATGAAAGTTGATAAAACGATTGACTAATGTTAAATAATTTTGAGACACCCAAAGATTGGGTAACGCAAATTACGGTTCTTAAAGCACCCAATGATCCAATTGGTCTCCACTGTGAAACCTTTAGTAGGTTTCTTTTGATTTTGTTTTTCATGAGAACAAATTGGGGAATGCTTGGTTTTAAGGGAAAAGTGGTTGCATGTTTGGAAAGGTTTAGTGGCTCTATATGTTTACCATTTCACTGTGGATGGCTTTCGGTGAACAATTTGGACTGACAAAAGATTCAGAGATGTCTAATCACATTTCTAAAGATTGAATGAATCTGTTTAAGGGAAAATGAGTTTGCTTTTACAATTTAGAATTTTGGACCTGATTAAAGGTAGGGAAGGTTTTGAATACTTTGAAAATTCTTCGAAATAAAGAAGATATTTTTATTAAGGGAAATTGTTATCAGATTTCATCATAAAATTCTCTCTCTCTTTTTTTTTTTTTTCTTTCATACCCTCAAACAGTACAAGTTCAAGGCAAAATAATAGAGAAATCATTATACATCTCATAAATTTTCTTGTACTTACCTATGGAAAAACATATCTCTTGATTCATGGAAAATGTTTCTTCCTAATTAGAGCAGGTTTTCAGCTGTTTGCTTAAAAAGACAGGCCTTCACACCTCCAACATAATTGAAAAAAAAAAAAAAACGCTTGTGATTATCCTTTTCATATGTTTGGCCCCCTCAAAGATTTCCCCCCAACCCAAGTTATTATTTTCCTTTTAACGATCCCCACTCTCAAAATTCATAGCACTTGGCCTTTATACTTGGGAATGAAACAAAACACATCTTATCTTTCCATTTTCCAGTTGATTTTGTTCTCATCTTTGTTGCAGCCCTCTGCATCAAACAGCAGTTGAGCAACAAGAAATTAATAGTTACCATCCCTATTAGTTGATTCAATGAATCAAACCCAAGGAGAAATATGAAGAGATGAAGACAGAGTAGCCATTAAAATTGGTCCCCATTGAATCTAATTCCTTCCCCTAAATCTATCATATATCATTGTAAAAGTAAACCCTTTGTTTTTCAGCCAGAAAATTTATGGTAACGACTGGCTCTTAGAGCTAATTCCAAGGAATCATGTGATTCCCCTGGCCAGTGCTTTGGCAAAAGAGATAAATAAGGAACAAGCATAACATTCTTTCACCCATAAGGTCTCACTCCTGGATGCAAATCCGTTCAGTTTTTTTGAAAAGCAAAATCCGTACAAATTTGTGAGTCAGACATGCTTGGAATACATCGAATTATATATTGGGCCATTTGTTTTCGTGAAAGCAAAAGAAATGGGACATTGGGGTCCTTGTAATAATCTCTCTTCATAATTTAAATGATATACTGACACAAAGATAATGGATCCCAAGCAATAACATCAGCAGCAACAGCAAATGCACCAAAGTAAATATATTCTAGTATTTAGCTATAAGTTTGAACAAGTGTAACGGCCACTAGTTAAAAGCAGCACAATAGCCCTGCCCTGAACCAGATAAAGAAACAATAATTGTAACTGTACAAGACAAAAGAGGTTGTTCCACCACTATCACCACCAAGTCCTCAAAAATCCCAACACACTTCAAAGTTCAAACACTCATAGATTTCAAATCATCAGTTAACTATACATATACTGGATATGGTGCAACACTTCGCTGCCCTTTCATATAGGGTACCCTACAGTTGAAAAGGTGAAGGTACTCTAGAAGGGGAGAATTATTGTGTCCACACAATTTTCTTTTTTTGTTTTCAGGTGGGATGCTTTTGATGAAAAGTAAAGGACATTGTTTTTGTACTGATTAAGTGATAAGGCAGGCTCAAAAGAAGGATCGTTTGGCTGGAGCTCTCCCAACAGCTCTCATCAAATTGGCTATTTCAAGAACCCTGGCAACTTTGGTTCCTCTCTTGGCCTCAGCTGATGCCTTCCTCTCTTCAGCTTTTCTGTGCGCTTTTGCCACATCGTTTTGCATCTTTTCTAAGGCTCTTGCTCTTTTCTCCTCTAGCTTCCTCTACAATAAAAGTGAATGACTTTTGTGAAGATCATGTATGGGACTATATATGTATTATTCACAATCCCAGTATGGAAAGATACCAATGGAAAGGAATAAGGAATTAATGCAAAGATGGATCAGAGAAGGAAAAAAGGATTGCTCATCATTGTGTTCCACCAATTATTAAGATTTGACTCGGAATCAACAACAGATGATAATTACATGAAGATAAGGGAATAATTAATTTACTGGCATCAAAAGTCGTAGCACTCAAAAGTCCATTCATAGGTTACATCCGGTTCTAATTATTGTCTAAAGCCTCCATGTACTCATCTTTCAAAGGTAGAATACAGCATGCCCTGTCTCTGGGAAATGATTTCAATATATCTTAGAACAAATTTACTTAATCCCACTTGCATAACCAGCATCATAATTAAATCCAATAAACAACAAAGTCAATTAGAACACCAATTAGTTATCAATAAATTTCACAATATATAGATACACCGGACCTAATTAAGAGTATATCAAATCATTCATCTCATAATTAATTAATACTCTCTTTGTTTGGCACAATCATATGATCAAATTAACACTATTCTAATCAATTAAGAACAACAGAAAAATAAGAATCACTAAATTCAATTAGTCTTGATTAATTTGAGTACCATCAAAAGCTTGATAATAACAACTCTTTGGCATGAGGAACTCACACTCAACATGCACAAGAAAAAGATATTTCTGTATCCAAACATACCTCAACTTTCTTCATCCAAGAAGTGGCCTTTTGAACTTGCTCACTCTCCCACCCATTAATTATAGCATCTTCTCTCTTGAACCTATTATTAATCTTTGCAACCTTTGCGTTTTGCCATGCAGATATTTTGGACTCAACCTCCTCTTTCTTCACTCGCAGCACAGAAACCTCCGCATGGCCACTACTGCTCGCCGCCAACGACCCTCCTGACTCGGCCCTCCTTTGTTCCGGACCCTGATCAAAGGGGTTATTATCTGGTACTATAGCCAAAGGATTAGTTTCCTCAGGCACTTCCTCCTCTCCAATCCTGGTCAAGTGATTATGATTGTTTAAAGTGTTTATAGAATCAGAATCATTGTTTTCAATGGAAGAGCCAGCAAGAACAAGAGCATTGAACTCCCTACTCATGGTAGTAAAGTTTTCAGTCGAACCAGCTTCACTAGATACGGACAAAGAGGATGATCGATGGCTACCAGTCTCCCAACGGCCACGGTTCACAGCTGGAGGATGAGGTGGGGTCAAAGCATGGATGTCCCTGATATGCTCATCATCGTCATGGTCATGATGGTCACGGTTATGGTCCTGAGTTTGATCGTTTTCGCCATTGGTGATCGCCCCTTGAAGAGTTAACATAATAAGGTTTCAGCGGTTGTTTGAGCAGAAGAAGGATATGATGAAGGTGAAGGAGGAAAATTGTTGATGAGATGAGATGAGGAGAAGAAAGGAGAAGAGTGGGAAGGCTTGAACATAGTCTTTATAATTATTAAGCTTTGAGTTTTGACTGGTTTGAAGAAATATGAGCCACTAACATACTCCCAGGGGAATTCAAGAAGAAGCAGCTGGCTTTCAAGTGAAATCTCATAACATAAAGTAAAGTAAAATAAGCCTAGAGATGGGACTGTATTGCAAGTGAGAGGAGACTGGAAAGTAGCGTTGGGTTTCTTTATCTATTCTTAATTGGAAATTAATGCTTTAAACCCATTTTTATTACTGTTATTTAACGTAAAATTTTTGAGTAATATGATAAGATACCTCTCTCATTTTACATATAAATCCAATCTACTTATCTTAAGATTTTTAAATCCGAGATTTTTAAAATGCAATCTTAAATTCTAACTATTGAAATGTACTCTCATTAAGTAAATATAGAAAAAAAATGTAAATAAAGGTATCTAGAGTTCTTCGAAATCCAAACATCAATTCATTTTTTTTTTGGAAAACAAGACAGAGATTTATTTCATCAAAGGAAACATACAAGCAAAAATAAAAGCAAAAACATAGCAAACCAAGGCAGATAAAGATAAAATTACTGTCAGATCTTAATGGGGAAAAAAAAAAAGAAAATCCCACTTGAAAAACTAATTATAAAAGAAATAATCATACAATTTTAGAACACTAAATTTAGCCAAATCATCTGCTAACTCATTAATAGTGAGAGGAATGTGTTGGATTTACCATTTGCCTAGCTATAGCTTTAGACTTTCTAATTTTTTGCAATTTCCATAGTGTCGTGGATAGGTAACCCTGAATCTCACTAAAACCAACCTTTTCTAGATTTAAAAGCTTTTTGTTATGGATATGAATTCAAGTTTTAAGAAATCTGAGATTTATATTTATGTTTTTTATATATAATTTAAAGGGTTTATATTTGATACACTGTTAATAAATGAATTTTGTATACAATGTTGTCACCTCATTAGTAAATAAAAGTTGAAAATTCTCTAAAATAAAGATTCATCATTTCAAAAATATTTATTTTAAAGAATTTTTGAAATTTTAAATTTATACATTTATTAGATAATATTTTATAATTAAGTGATAATATATAAATATTATCCTGTCACAACGCTAATTTAATTCATACATATGCATTAAGACTAAGTGCTTTTTTAATCAATTTACCAAGTGCAAGTTATTTAATGCATTGCTTGAAAATTATAGGTGTTTAGGGTTTCTTTTTTGCACTATCAAGTTACCAAGTTAATGATCTAACACCACTTCTCCTATAAGGTGTATTGTGGCTTTCATTCTTAAATTGCACCTACCCCACGCCCCCTCTTAAGGATAGGTACTCTAAGCTCAATTCCTGCACACACATGATTTCAATAATTATCCTTATTAAATGACTCATTAAGGGAAAATTAGTTGACCTACTAATCTAGAGTGATGCAAAAATTTAATGTTTTAAACTTAAAAACTTACTAAAAGTGCCAAAACAACTAAATGAATTATAAATGAAGGATGGGTAATATAAGGGATCGAGATTCAAATGTAATATCTTTGTTTTTGCGCCATACTGTGGAGATATATAGATAGCAAGGCCATTAATTATTTTAAAATTTTAATCTGAGGAGTGAGGGCATAAAATTTTATATTTAATTTCTAAACAAGATATTGAGGATAAAATAGAAAGAAAAATATATGTTTAGGCCAAAGCATAAATAAGTACAAACGTGAGGGCGCAGTTGCAAAGTGGTGTTCCGTTTGGTTATCCAGTGTCGGCCAAACGATTTGATGGGGGGAGCCCACCGACATTAGGTAAAGGCGTGTGGACCAGTAACCAAATACGCACGCGTCACACGGTAATAAACAAATCAATGTTGCAACCCCCAGGTGGCGATCATCCATAGGATCTGGGGCCCATCAAAAGGCGCTACGTATGTTCCCGCCATGCAAGCACTGACGTAATAATACCAGGTGAACGCCACGTGTACGGTCCACCGAAGATTTTTCTTTATAGTTTTAGGTTTTCAAGATGCCCACGTCTCACGTGATAAACTAAGCTTTATCTGAGCCCCTAATAATTGCGCAATTATCTTTAGTTTAAGCATGGAAAAAAGGTGAGCGATGCACAGTATAACCTTTGCGTTTCTTTTTCTGGGTTTGGCGAGTCAAATTTGTTCTATGAAGAATAAAAAGGGTTAAATTCTTTATACATACGAAATTCTGGAGCTATCTTGTTTTGATGTAATGGAAGTGTTCAATTTTTTATATGGAAGTGGAACCTGACAAATTTCCACTATTTTGAGTGACAAAAGTTTGGGTACAGGTGTTTGTGAGTTCATTGGAGCTTTTGGTGTTTGAGAGTGACCTCTCGATGAGAGTTCTTAGTTTTATTTTTCCTTTTTTTTAAATCTGAGTTCGTAATTAGAATAATAATATGATCATCACCCTGAGTTGCTGGACTTACCAATAATACACAACAAATGAAAAATGTTACCAGTATAATCAAATTATTATATGATATTGTTGATAAATTGTTTAATCTCTTAAAACTAATACGGCTCACATGAATTTAATATTTGAGATTAGTGTCAATGTTTTCGAGATTAATGTTTAGGCGGAGTCATTGTTAAAATTTGAATATGAAACATACATTTTCAAGATGGATAAATTAATTAATTGCATCAACTTTAAACTCAAAATTGTTGATTTTTATTTAATTTTTGATTTATTTTGGTGATTCAAAATTTAATGTGTCTATGGGAGATGTATGATCTTTGATTGTAGAAAGGCATGTCTCTTTGATAATTAGAAAGATATATTTCTTCATTTCATAAATAGATATGTCTGTATAATGAAGAGACATGTTGCTGATGTTTCACTATTTATAAATACTCATTCCCTCATTTTTTAAAAGTACCTTTTATCTCTTATGTCCAAACTTTAGAAAATTTTCTAATCCCCTATTTCTTAAAGTTCAATCGTAGCATTTCGTGTTTCCAAAAACTTCATTCTTCTTCATTCTAAAATTCTTTTCAAGAGTAGTCGAGAGATTTACGAGTTCGCTGAATTTTCTATTTGAATGCACATTAGAAGATTGTTGAGTGGTTCTTTGTATCTTGGGAGTAGGACACCATCGATTACTATTTGCATCGAGATAGTGACGGAAATCTACTTTGAACTCAACACCTTCCGTAGCATGCCTTGAACCACTTTTCATATTCAAAGCTTTTTCTTATTTCTTTTTTGTTGTTAACTATTAAGTCTTCGTTATTTCTTTGCGTGTTCTTCTTTATATTTTCGAGTATAAAGTTTAACAATTTCAGAGTAGAACTATTTTTTACATTTAAAAAAAATGGTTTCTATTGAATAACAAAATTTCGCAAAACCGGAGAAATTCTCTAAGCAACACTTTCGTAGATGGCAGAATCAAATGCGTTATTGGTTAACAATTTTAGGACTTTATTGTGTTATCTCCAATCCTGTTGTTTCTTTAAATGACAATTTTGATTTTGTTGATCCTTCAAATCAAAACTGTAGTTCTAAATTAACTGAGAACATAAGCACACAAACACAATTAGATAAGGATTATCTTTGTCACGGTCGTATCTTGTCTGCTTTGTCTAGTAATCTTTATGATATCTTTTGCACTACAAAAACTGCATGTGAATTGTGAGAAGCATTAAATAGGATGAAGGTCTTTATAACTACATTATAGGAAAATATATAGACTTCAAAATGACTGATAATAAATTTGTTGTGGAACAAGCACACCTTTTTCAAGATCTTATTCATGAGTTAAATCAAAGGAAAATTGAAATGTGTGAAAAATTTAATGTAAGTGTCTTGCTTGAAAAACTTCCTTCAAAATGGATATCTTTTGCTTTGTCCCTAAAATACAAACGTAAGACTTTGACTATGAATAGTTTAATTGTTTCTCTTCAAATTGAAGAAAAACAAAGAGATAAGAATAAAATGTCCAATGAGTTTAAAGATAAAGTAAACATTGTAAAAGGAAAAAGTTCAAACTCGAAAAAAAGAAAGTTTTCAAAAACTAATTTTTGTAACAATCATCGAATGTTAACAAGAAAAAAAAGAGATGTTGCTTTGTTTGTGGAAAACTAGGGCATTTAGCAAAAGTTTGTTGACATTGCAAAGGTTAGAAAACATTTGAGACACCAATCTCATAGGTCAATGTTGTGACTAGTGAGAATGAAAAAAGGTTTGTTTCAAACATTCTTGTGGTTAATTTATTGTGCAAATCTACAGATTGGTGGATTGATACTAGTGCTAATATCCATATTTGTGTTGACCAATCCATATTTTTAAAATATCAAGTCATTGACGGAAAATACGTGAACATAGATAATTTTGTGGTTGCATAAGTGAGAGGAGAAAGAAGAATAGATTTATTGTTGACTTCTGGGAAGACCTTGCCTTTTCATAAAGTGCAACATGTACCCGACATTAGAAAGAACTTGATTAGCGGCTTTCTTCTCATTAAAGATGATTATAAATTATTGTTTGAGTCTAATAAAGTTGCAATTAGTAGAAATGAGTCTTTTGTCAGTAATTGTAGACACTGTAAAAAAGAAAAGTCATAATAAAATTATATTAACTAAAAATAAATGAAAAATAAACAAAAAAAAGAAAAAAAATAGGGAAAAAAAAGAGAGAGGTACGACTGGCAGGGCGTGGATGCACCTTGCAAGCCACCACCCTCACCCTGCCAGACGCGAATTTAGTGGGAGCGTGCCCCCTTCAACCCAGTATAAAGGGGGCACTGTAGCATAGAGATCGGGGGTAAAAAAGGTAAAAAAAAAATTGAATAAAAAAACCCTAGGAATCCTAAGGAAACAAAAAAAAAACCCTAGAAAATCCTAGCCACCTGCAACTCAAAAAACCCTTAATCTCTAGCAGCCAGAAACCTCAATCGAGAAATCAAAAAATATACCCAAAAAAATACAAAAAAATACCAAAAATCAATCGCAAATACATATTAGGAAGGGGAGAGTAAAGGTTTTTGGAGGGATTTTTTAGGTAATTTCTAGAGGGATTTTGGGGTTTAGTGTATGGCTGCTTTGGAGGGAGTTTTATTTTTTGGGGGAGCATGGGTGTCGTTGGCCAATCAGGGGAAAGCCGACCATTGGGGGGTATTGCCGGTTGGGTTGGAATGGCATTGGGTCACTGATCGACGGTGGTAAATAGAGAGAGAGAGCTGACCGATCGGCGAAAGGAAGAGAGGAAAAGAGAGTGAGAGGAGCCCAACTTGGGCAATGAAGGGAGAGCCGACTAGGGCGGCAGTAGGATAGAAGGAGAGAGGAGCCCGATTTGGGGCGACGACGGGAGGTCCGGTTGTGAGAAGGGCCGACGGCTTGTAGAAAGAAGGGGGAAAGTATGGTTTGTAGAAAGAGAAAATGGTGAAGGGAAATGAAAAAGAAGGAAAAAAAAGGTTTTTATAGCTAGGCTTGGAGAGCTCAAAACTACGTCGTTTTGAAGCTCACAAAAAAATCCTTTCTAACCTCCCTAAACGGCGTCGTTTTGCTGGTGGGGTGTTAGAACCAAGGGGCCGGATGGAGCTGTGGGAACGGGTCGCGGATCGGGTCGACAGCTTGGGTCCACTTGACCCACAAAGGTAAACCTTTTTATTTTTTCTCAAATTTGTTGGGTGATTTAGGTTGATTTATTGTATTGGGTCTTAGGATTAATGTTTAAATATGTATGATCTAGATTTAATAGTTTTAACTTGATGTTCTAAACTATATAAATATTAAAATAAAATATCAATGGAAAAATATGATATATATATATATATATGTACACATAGTAATAAAAATGTTTAAAAATGAAAAGAATATTTGCACTTAAGTAAATGAAGCATATATGCAAAACAAAAGTAGATTGCTAAATAAAATATATTTATAGTGTTAGATTTAGAGAACAAATATAACAAGAATAAAAATAATAAAACAACAATAATACATAAATGAATGAAATAAATGATAAGCTAAAAAATATATATATAGGTTAAACAAGAATTAGAAACTAATAGATTAAATATTAAAATAATTATAATAAAATAAGTATGAGAATCAATATTAGAAAATTAACTCTTTTTAAAAAATAATAATATATTGTTATATTAACTACAAGTATAATATACCAATGATGGGATGATTGGTCGGGACGCGAAGAGTCGCAATCCAAGGTTAATTTTCTCTAGGTTCGAAATCAGAATTAAGGCTCCACCAGTACGATGGGAGGGCCTAGATTTCGAGATCCCGAAATTTTTATAAATAAAATTTAATTATACAAAAATCATTTAAAAAAATATAATAAAGTAATACTAATAGACAAAAATAAAAATAACAATGATAATTCAAATATATATAATAAATTTGTGAAATGTTAACATCCATGACATTAAATAAATAGACAAATAATAAAATCTATTAATAAGGAAAATCTAAAACAATAAATAATTTAAAAATTAAACATTAAATATCTAATGGTATAAATTATAGATTAATAAAATATTATGTAAAACAAATAAGATAGAAAGTAAAAAAAAAAATGGAATTAAACATAGATATATAAAATGTGATTTTAGGCATTAGGTTTGAACAAAAGATTGATTACAAAAAATAATACTAATAAAAAATATAAGATAGTAAAATAGTAAAAAATAAAATAAATAAATTTTTGTTCACTAAGATAACATAGAATCATGAATAATTTATAAGGTACCAAATTACAAAAAGGAAATATGGAGAAGGAAGATTCATAAGAAATAGCAAAGAAAATATAAGAGAAACTTAGAATAAAAAGAATACAAAAAAATAAAACAAAGGATATAATGATAATAAAAAATATAATGACAAAAATAGTTAATCTCATGAGCATAGCATATATATATTGCATATCATTGCATATAAATATTTTTGTTTACGAGTTAAGCCCCGATAATGGGATCTTCTGAGGATCTTGCGAAGGCTGGTATTCCTCGAAAAGTTTCCTAGGTGAAAGGTATCCCCGAGTCCCACTAGTATGATGGGAGGGCTCGAGAAACATCTTTAATAAAAGGCTTTTGCTCGTATTAGGTTTATTATTCACGAAAACATTATTTTTTAAAGAAAAACGTAAGATAACCCCAATGATGGGAATTATTCGTTGAATTTACGAAGGCAAGTTACTCGAATAATTCTCTAAGTGAGAGAACACCCTGGATCCCACCAGTATGATGGGCGGATTAGGGAGAATGTCTTCGATAAAAGGTTATTTGTCCGATATTTTTCATCTCATACCATGCATCTCATCTTTCCTCACATGTGCATTCCATCTTAGGTTAAATAAGAAATAAAATAAGAGAATAATAATTAAGGAAATATAGTGAACTAAAAAATTAAAACCTCATAGGATAATCTAAAAAATGGTACCGTTCATGAAATGGGCATCCCGAGGGTGCTAATCCATCCCCGGGGGTAACTGTACTCCCGAGCCTAGATTTAAAAAATCATAGATCAGTTTAAGGTTCTCTTCGGCGGGCTTAAAATTAATTTAAGGCTTCGTCGATTAGAATCGAGTCAATAGGTAGCCAATCGCACCTAGTAAAAAAGATTGGTGGCGACTCCTATTTTTTTAGAGTTTTCACTCGTGTCTGGCGGTCAGGTTCCCGGACCCGTACGTTATGACAGTAATAGACAAGCATCCGACAGTCTATTCAAGTTAAATATGTCGAATGTTGTTTGTCATGGTAATGAAAATAATAATATTTTTTCTCTTCATAATGTTGTTCTTTCTTTTGATGTTTGGCATGGTCGTTTAAGGCTTATTAGTAATATGTCTATTAAGAGAATGATGAATTTAGCTCTTATTCCTAAATTTGATGTAAACATGGATGGAAAATGTGAAATTTGTGTGCAATCTAAATTACCTAGAAAGCTTTTTAAGTTTATAACTAGAAAATCCACAATCTTAGAGTTAATACTTAGTGATGTTTATAACATTCAGGTTTACTTTAGGAATAATAAAAGATATTTTATTACTTTCATAGATGATTTTTTTAAATATTGTTATGTCTTTCTAATTCAAAAAAAAGATAAGGCTTTGGCTATATTTACTACATATAAAAATGAAGCTGAAAATTAAAAGGAAAAAAAAGAATCAAAATTCTTTGTTTAGATAGGCAAGGAGAATATGTTTCTATAAAATTTTCAAACTTTTCTAATGAAAATGAATTATCCATCAAGTATACCCCTTTGCACATCCTAATCAAATGGTGTGGTAGAAAGGAAAAATCGAACTTTATTAGATATGATAAACTGTATGCTCTCAAGTTCTAGACTAAAAAAAAAAAAACTTATGGAGTGAAGTACTCTTATTTACATGTCACATTCTAAATAGAGTTCCTCATAAAAAATTAGACAAAAATCTCCGTATGAATTATGAAGAGGGAGGAAACCCAATTTAAATTATTTAAGAATGTGGGAGTGTTTGGAAAAAGTAAAAATTTTGAAAATTATAAGAAAGAATATAGGATCTAAACAATAGATGGCGTTCTTGTGGGTTATTCCCAAGATAGTATCACCTATAGGATTTTAGTAATAAAATCCGAAATTACTGATATAAGTGTCAACACTATCATAGAGTCAAGAGATGTTGTATTTTTTGAAGATATTTTACCATTGAAAAATAAGGTGAATAAATCAATATTTTTTAATTGCACTTTAATTTTGGTAGAGTAAGAGAAATAAGATATGATCAATATGGAAGGTCTTAGAAGAAGCAAAAGCGTAAGAGTAGAAAAAAATTTTGGAAACAATTTCTATGCTTATCTAATGGAAGATGATCCTCGAATATACAAAGAGGCCACATCATCTGTAGACTTTACTTTTTGGAAAAACGCCATAAATGCTGATATAGAATCTTCAATAAATAATAAAACTTGAGTTTTGATTGAATTGCCTAACAGGTGTAAACCTATTGATTGTAAATGGATATTTAAAAAGAAACTTCGGCCAGATGGGTCTATAGAAAAATTCAAGGTAAGATTAGTTGTAAAAAGTTATTCCCAAAAGGAGGGGTTTGACTAATTAGACACTTATTCTCTAGTAGCCAAAATGACGACAATCCGAGTACTTATAGCTTTTGCATCTATATATAAGTTGGAGATCCATTAAATGGAGGTTAAAACCATCTTTCTAAATGACGAGTTAGAAGAATTTAATATATATGGAAGAACTAGAGGGATTTATCATACCAGGTCAAGAGCATAAGGTTTGTAAACTAAGGAAATCTTTATATGGATTAAAGCAAGCCCCAAAACAATAGCATGAGAAATTTGCTTAAGTCATCTTGTCAAATGGAATTTCGTTGAATGACTTTAACAAATGTGTTTATATTAAAATTACTAACCTTGGGTGTGTCATATTATATTTCTATGTTGTTGATATTCTCATATTCGCTGGCAATTTAAGTATTATTAAAAATACTAAATATTTCTTGTCGAATAACTTTAACATTAAAGATTTAGAAGACTTTGGGAATTAGGATATATGAAGTCTTACAGGTATTACAATTACACAACCACATTATATCGAGAAAATATTGAAAAAATTCAACAAATATGATTTCAAACCTTTGAGTACATCTTATGATCCGAATGTGAGACTAAGGAAAAAAGGTTGGAGAACCTATTTCTCAGTTGTTGTAGTCTCAAATTATTAGTACACTCATTTATCTTTTAAATGCTATGAGACTTGATATAGCACAAGCAGTGGGAAAGTTAAGTAGATATACCAATAATGTAGATATAAATCATTGGACGGTATTGGAAAAAATATTGAGATTTCTGAAGAGTACCATATCATTAGGCATACACTATTTGGGCTATCCTGTTGTGCTCGAAGGTAATGCAAATTGGATCTTTGATTTAGATGAAAATAAAGCTACCATAGGATATGTTTTCGCATTAGGTGAAGTTGTTGTTGCATGGAAATCTTCCAAGCAAACATGTATTTCTCAGTCCTTCATGGAATCCGAGATGATAGCCCTAGATACGATGACATAACAAGTAAAATCATGTAAACATTTATTAATGGATATTCCAATTATTGAAAAACCAATTCCTGCAATCTGCCTTCATTGTAAGAATTAAGTGGCTATTGTGAAATGTAAACAAAATAACTCAAATAGGTAAAAGAGACATTTGCGTTTGAGGCAGAAAACAATTATAAATTTAATTAAGAATGGAGTAATCATGTTAGATTACATTCCTTTTTCGAAGAATATTGGGGATCCATTAGTGAAATGATTGGTTAAAAAGTAAGTCATTAAATATTCAAGAGGGATGGGACTAGAGCCCATTAATTAGAAATTATTGACAATAGTAACTTAACCTTTCTTACTGGAAATCCCAAGACAAAGGTTCAATGTGGTAAAAACAAGCTATTTAGTGATTGAAGAAGTACCATTTTTTAAGAGTTCTCTAGTCTCACTATGATTTTATGATGCTTAATGTAACGATTAAGAAAAACATATGCTCTGAATGAGTTCGTAGCAAATTATGTAAGATATACTTCCGTTACACATGTCCTTGCAAAAACTCACCTATTTGAGTGTGGTTGTAAGGTTGCAACCTATGAGATTAGGCTTTTCTCTAGAGCACTCAAGAAGCAAGATACGTGTTGAGTTTAATATTGCTTAGAATTCAAATCTTATTTGACTAAGATTATTGTTTGTATACAACATTGAGTAGTTGTATGGTTTTAAACTTCTTGTTCCACATCGAATCCTAATCACATTCTACTTTGGACTTTTATATTATAAAAGTGGATCTTTAGGCTTTAGAATTATAAGTAGTGCTTTGGGAGCTTTAGAAAGGGAATACCTTGTGACTTTATCTCTTGATTAAAGTGGAGTTAGATTAGTTTGGGTGAGTGTTTTTAGTAATTGGTAAACATGAAAGTTGTAGTTTTTTCTCTTAACTTTTAAATGGCCAATAGAATCACCTCATTTGGAGTTTTGTAGAGATAGATATGATTGAAATATCGAGACATTGTAGTGGAAGTCTACACCTTAAAATTGCTCTCTTTCTTCCATTAAAAGTATTCCTTCATTAAACACTTATAAAAACACAAATAAATTAATAACAACTTATCTAAATCACATTAACACCAAATTAAGTATAAAATTAATTAAGATTAGATTGACTTACCTGATTAATTAACTTAAAATAATTAGATAAAACTTACTAATTTATAAACATTACTACGAGAACTAAGTTAAATTACTATCAAAATTAAGACCAAATAACTTTATATCATAGAGTTATCAGTAAGTTATTGAGAGAAAGTGTGCAAAGGATCTTGGATTGGTTTGGGGAATAATAAAAGTCAATTTATTGTACTTTAATTTTTCAATAATAGAAGAATAACTTCACTCTATGGACGTAATCAAGAGGCCAAACAAAGTAAATTCTTGTGTTTTTTTATGTGCTTGATTTTTTTGGGTTTTATTTTTGTTGTTTCTTTGGTAATTTTCGCAACAAATTGGTATAGAGCTTTGGATTCGATAAAGCAAGATTCAACAAAGATATCAAAAGTTACTAGTTTTATAAATTTTTCAATTGAAAAGTTTAATGGAAAGACTAGTTTCACATAGTGGTAGAAAAAGATGAAAGATTTCCTTGTGTAGTTAGGTTTGATGTGCCTTTTGCTAGGAAAGGAAGAAGGGCAACCAGAAGATATGAAGGTTGTTGAATGTGTAGAGTTTGAGTAAAAGTGTGTGAGCACTATTCAGCTTTGCATTAGAGATAATGTATTTAACCATGTTATTGATGAGGATTCTACTATAATATTGTAGGTAAAATTAGAGAAAATTTACTTGACGAAAAGTCTTTCCAACAAGTTGCAGTCTAGGCAAAAGTTATATCGCTTAATGATGGAGGAGAATAGAGACCTTATGAAGCATATGAACGAATTCGACAGGATCATTAATCAGTTAAAGAAGGTTGGCTTGTAGGTGTAGGAAGAGGGAAAGGCATTATTGTTTCTCGTATCGCTTTCGAAGTCTTATGAGGTATTTGTGGAATCTCTAATTTATGGGATGGATACAATAATGTTAAAGTAAGCACAAGCAACATTAATGTCTCATGAAGCACGAAAGAAAAGTAAAGAAAGGGATAAAAATTCAATTGGCTTGGCATTGGTAGTTGAGGTTTGTAGGAAAAAGTCAACAGGCATGGGATCTAAGGGTGGTAAGTCTAGATCCGATAGTTTAGTGCTTTCAATGCCAAGGGTATGGATATATTAAAAGGGATTATCTTATAAAAAGAGATAAAATAACGAGAACGAAGATGAGTGTGCTTTCGTTACTGATGGTGATGATTGTGATGTCCTTACAATATCAAGAAAATATGAATGCAATTTCTTGTTGGTATTTAAATTTTGCTTCTATCACTCACATTTGCTATCAAAAGGATTATTTTGATTTACTTTAAGAAAGGGTGGTCAAGAATTTGACTTTGGGTGATAAGTCAATAGTAAAGGTCATGGGTCTTGGAGTGGTGAAAATCAAAATGTTTGATAGGGTTGTATGTTCTTTGGATGGTGTGGCCTATGTCCCCAAGACGTGTAAGAATCTAATATCATTGAACCTGTTAGACTCCAAAAGGTATGAATATTCTACTTGTGATGGAATGGTAAAAGTCACGTGAAGCGACATGGTCATGATGAAGGAAAATTTGCATAATGGTTTGTGTAGTCTAGAATGTGAGGCCCTGAAGGGATGGGAATAATGCATAGGAGATGCTAGCTATCAAAGTGAGATTTCATTTGTTGAGGAAGTAATGCATAGGGTCGTTAAAGTCCCTTTTTAAAGTCAATTAGAGCCATTGACTTGATGGTTACACAAGTTAATTGGTCATTTGTGGAATTGAGTGTTAGACCATGTTTGCTTTGGTATGTGTAGTCTGGTGATTTAGAAGGTAATGGTTTGGAAATTCTTGTGCTTAGAGAGTTGTTCAAGGTGTTGGAAAATAGGTAAAGTTAGGAAGTTGCAATTGGGTGCGACTGGTAGAAGAGGTTTAAAGTATTTGACTTAAAGTCAAAGGTGGAGATTTGTTGTGTTTTATGTTGACTAGAATTCTAAATCTTATTTGATTATGATTCTTATCTGTATACAATATTGAATAGTTATGGTTTTAAACTTCTTGTTCCACATTGAGTTCTAATGACAATTTATTTTGGACTTGTATATTGTACAAGTGAATCTCTAGGCCTTAGAGTTGTGACTAGTGCTTTAAGAGCTCTAGAGAGCGAATATCTTGTAACTCTGTCTTTTGCTCCAGGTGGAGCTAGAATGGTTTGGGTGAGTGTTATTGGGAGGCTATTAAGAAAAGATGTGTAAAGGATCTTGGGTTAGTTTAGAGAACCATGGAGATCAATTTATTGTACTTTAATTTCTCAATAATAGAAGAATGATTTTACTCTGTGGAAGTAGGTAAGAGGTTGAACCATGTAAATTTTTGTATTTTCCCGTGTGCTTGGTTTTTTTTTTTTTTATTGTTTCTTAGGCAATTTTCACAACAATACAAGCGCAAGGCCGTTGAAGTGCAACTCCGTTTGGAACTCAATAAAAATCTCGTACAATGTTATATGATGAATTGAAGCTTGGGATAGAAGATCCTAGTTCAAGACACAAGTTTACTACGATTCTTTTGAATGGATTTTCTTATACTAAGTGAGGTTCAAGTGCACAAGACATCTTCACCGAATACATTGTAAAAGACTATTTTTGTATTCCTTAAATTTCGAATTATGTTGGGGATTGTTGGTTTTTATTTATTTCTTAGTTTATTTTGGGGATTTAAAATATAATGTGTCTATGGAGATGTATGACCCTTAATTGTAGAAAGGTGTCTCTCTTTGATAATTAGAATGATACATTTGTTCACTTCATGAATAGATGTGTCTATATAATGAAGAGACTCATTGGTGATGTTTCACTATCTATAAATACCCATTCCTTCATTTTTTAAAAACACTTTTTATCTTTTGACTACAGAAATTCTTCTAATCTCCTCTTTCTCAAAAGTTTAATCTAAGCATTATGTGTTTCCCAAAAACTCTATTATTCTTCATTTTAAAATTTCTTAAAGAGTAGTCAAGAGATTTACGTATTTATCAGATTTTCTATTTGAGTGCACATTAGAAGATCCTAAAGTGGTTCGTTAAGAGCACAACGTCATCGATTGCTATTTATACTGAGATGGCAACAGAAATCCACTCATCAATGCCTTCCATAACGCGCCTCAATTGGTTTTCTCATTTAAATTTTTTTCTTATTTTTTTTGTTGTTAACTGTTGAGTTTTTATAATTTCTCTGTGTATTCTTTTTTATATTTTCGAGTATCTTGTCCAACAGAAACAACTCACTATTGAGTTACAGATGAAATTAGAAATTATTCAATTTCTGGTAATATATTTAATTTTTCTCTTTTACTATGCGAGTTCTAGAGTATAGTCATATGGCTAATAAATGCTATCGTGCAAACACTCATTTTCATACGAAGACACATGATTGAAATAAAAGAAGAGATTGATGAAAAGGACGTTTTAGCGTGTGTAAACCGTTACTTACGCCAAAGCACTAAGTACTACTAATAATTGCAGAATCAGACGCGTTATATAATAGAAGCCAAGCCATGTAAGAT
Organism: Theobroma cacao; assembly: GCF_053813885.1. Lineage (NCBI taxonomy): Eukaryota > Viridiplantae > Streptophyta > Magnoliopsida > Malvales > Malvaceae > Theobroma > Theobroma cacao. Next base: position 35,372,515 of record NC_142643.1, read on the forward strand.
TTGTGATCTGATTTTATTTCTATAAATTCTTATCTGATTTATATATTTAATCTTGTCTTTTTCCCGTTAAGCATCGTATCTTTCATCTCTAATTATAAAACATGTTTTCTTTTTATCAATTTCCTGTTCATGCTTTTCTATTTCTTTGCTGTTTTTTCCATCCCCCCATATTTTTATCCAGAAAAACCCTAGTCGGCAGACTAAATAATATATATACTTTTCAAAGCAATGATGGAATTCGGAATATTGAAACCTCATCACTTGCTTAAAACCTATTGGCATTTGGCAATCAAAACATGATTATATGTCACTATAGTAAGGGAAAAAAATACAGTAGTGATTAGAAATGTCCATGGATAGCACCTGCATTACTCAATGCAATTAAAAAAGATTAGGGTGCTTTATAATGGATTTGGATAAAGTACTTGAGATAGTAAAACTATTACCTTAACTTGATTATAAATAATGATTTTTAATATTAAATTATAATTTTATATTATTTTTTATTTATAAATTTTTTGTAATTAATGTAATAGTTACTAAAATTCATTAATTGTTATAAATATAATTTTAAACTTTAATTTATTTTTTATGAGGTAACTTTAATTTACTAAGTTAATTTTCATTATTAATATACATAAAAATTAATTTTAAATTTATTTTAATCAAGTATTACTACTATTTAACAAGTAGTACCTAAGACATTCGGATACGAGTTCAGATAATAATTTTAAAATTTAATCAAATATTTATAAGATTCATGTATCTTATCAAATAATCGGGTTCAAATTAAAATACTTAAAAAATAACAAATACCCTACTAAATATTGACATCCCTAGTAATGATAAAAGAATTGTATCATATTAATTTTAAGTGTTTACGTACTACTTAATTACTCGATGGGATTGACACAAAACCCAAACATTTCCTTACCAAGGAAGGTGCTTTTTTTTTTTTTTTTTTATTTGCACGGAATCTCGTTTCAAAGGATAAATTTACGCTTGTCCAAAGAAAATTATAATTTGTGGAACCATGAATGCTGTTCAAAGTAGTGAAACACATTCCTAAAGTAAAGATATTCGTTCAGGAGACTCATCAAGACTTTATAACAACTCAAACTTGATCTACTAATTTATATTTCTTCTTAACTTTAAGATGTAAGATTCGATGTTCTCATTTTCTTTTTTGGGACTTGATATGCACCAAAAAAGAAAACTTTATAATTAGCAAATATCAATGTCAAATAATTGGAATTGAACTAATTGTCCGCAAGAGTTTACATTCTCCTGCATATACATCATTTCACATTATAAATACTATGAAACTCATGCAAAATCTATATGTATAATATTAAATTCATTGATAAACTACTTTCTTGGGATACTAATTTGATAAATTGTTGATAATATAGGAATATGTACACAATTAAGTAATTAGAGTAGTCAAGAGTGGAACCAAGTTAGGTTGCCTAATGGCAAGGCGGATGGCACAAAACTTTAACTTAGATTTTACATTCCAATCTCATCACATGTGGGATTTAGTTGAGCTTCATATTAGTGTTAAGTTTTTTCTTTTTTTGCCATATATGTTGGGAATTATCTAATTTTGACTGTAATATCTTCTTATACATATATTATATTATTAGATTCAGCTATTTCAATTTTACCAAAAAATTTTTCTCGATCTAAATATATTGAAGTGGTGATAAAAAATATTTCACATCTGTTAAATTAGGAGAATTTTGAGAATTTAAATATAACAAAAACCGTTCCATCTATTATCAATTGATTTTAAGTTAAATGTTCGTTCTAAAAATTTCACATGGTATCAGAGTGGGTGTTGTCTTCATTCGATGGTCTCCTCCATGATTTATATCATATAATAAGTATGTGTTTCCTACACATAAGAGGAGTATTGAAGTGGTGAAACAAAAGATCTCACATTAACTTTCATGTTTTATGTCAAGTGATAGATGTGTCAGGCGGCATAAGATTTAAATCAATTTCAAGTCAATATTAAGCAAACCCTTAATTGAAATAATAATTTACAAAACCTAATCAAATTTTGAATATTGTGAAGGAGGGTTATGTAACCAATAAGAGATGGATTCGCTAGTTTCAACCACTTTGTGAAGAAGCAACTTTGGTTGGTGACTTTTATTGAACCCTTAACCTGAAGCTTAAATCCAAAATTGGAGCGATCTTTGTCCAACATGTTCAGACGACTTTTTAAACCCTATCGACCTATTCACCTGATAAGACAAAAACATAGCTTGTCACATATTAGCACAAGCTGAGATATTATCGCATTTTAGCACAAGCTTGAATTGACCTCAAAGTAATCTACCATGTTCAAAGATTGGACAATAGAATAATCTAAGAATTAATCCACAACGGTAGTGAAAGAACCAGACACTTCAATATGACAAGAAAAGATAAGATATGGAAAAAGAAAAGAAAAGAGAAGAAAAGAAAAAGTGTAGCTATCAAAGGGAAATTCGATTACAACTGTTTTTGAATAAAGATATTCGAGTCGATTATTAAATTAAATGTTTAGATATAAAAGAATTAAATTGGGTTTTTTTTTTTTGCCAAAATTTGACTATCCAATTATTTATAAATGATTAGTATTTATTGTCACAGGTAAATACTTACTTTTTTATATTTTTAAATAATAATTACACATAGAATACGAGAAAAGATAATTATATCTAAAAGACAATTCATGCTTCAATTATATATTATTGAAATTTCGTAATAGGTGAATCTATAAATTATTCAATACTAGTAATTTAAATTAAGAAAAAAAATTTTTAAATGAAAGTTACAATACAATTAGAATTCTTATTAATAAATTAGATAAATTTATTAATATTAATAAAAATATCTAAAATGATAATTTAAAAATATAAAAACAAATATCATCATTTTCCATTGTACTTTTCTATATATTATAAATTATAGATTTAAATATAGATTATAGACAAAATATAAGGGTAATAAATAGTAATTTCATGAAATTTTTTTTTATGAATTGGGGGAACACTTCAGCATATTTTCTCATATATATTTATTGGACAAGCAAAAATTTTCATAGGAATTTTCAATAGCATCTCATTGTTGTGGGCTTCATGTTGGATTACTTGCTTATATAGAAATGGTTCAAGGCTTGCCCTTAAAGCTCAGCTGATGGGTTATAAGGGCGGTGACAATGGGAAAATTTTTTAGCCCATCCTGATCCAACCTAATTCAATAACCCAAGTAATTGCAAGGCCATTACTACTTTTCTGAGCAAGCTGTCAATCCCAAAATGTTAAATTAATTAATGTTAATTAATTATAATGTAAATGTTAAAATAGATTTTAAAATTTTTATTTTTTAGATAAAAGTATATTTTTAGTTTTACACTTATTTTAATATGCTCATATATTTATTTATAAGATAAATATAATATACGTAAATTTTTATTTGAATAAATTAGAATAATAATTTATTTCATATTTGCAAAATAGAAAGAAATGAAAGTAGAAAATGTGTAGCATAAAAATAGTATACCTATCTTATGAAAAGTGTTATGACGTATGAAAATTATATTCACACCTTAACTTTTTTCATTAAAAATAATCTTTTAGACTAAGAATTAAAACCAAACTCTTCAATAAGAGATACATATATTTATCAATTAATAAAATGTTTAAGTGCACAGAGTTGATCATTTGATGACCAGGGTGCCCTTATGTCAGGGTCAAGAGGTACCACCTCGCTTGATAAAATTACATTACAATTAAATATAACAATAATTATTATTATTCAGAGATGTATATCATTTCATTTTTTTTTATAAAAACATTTATTTCTTCATAAAAGAAGAACTATCAAATCTTTAATTATGCAACCGGCCATGCTTTGACTTTTCCACCAAGGATATGATTCTTTGATCTTAGCCAGGAGTTGCTTCAATGCAAGTCATCTTAGTACAGACTAAAGTATCCACCAATAAATCTAGATTTTTATTAGGGTGTGATAGTGATCTTGACAAATTAATTCATATCTAGGTCAACTAATGCATTGATGCTAGATTGGAAAGAACGAATAAATGCCTTTATAAAAAATGCTGACATTAATGATTTTTCCTTGTTAAAAAGAGAGAATCGGTCAATAAAGAAGAACTTAGGAATCTTCGCACCCAACCCCCACGCCAATATATCACTATCATTAATCAATGCCAAAATTATCATTGACTGACCTTCATAAAGTTCCTTTTAGAAATTTGTTTCATAGTTCTCAATTATGCTCTATTTCCAAACAATATTATTGTAACGATAATGGATATTCATATATACGTACTTATATATTTATGTATGTACACATATAAATATGTTTGTATTGCTATTTTTTATTTTTTACGTAACTTTTTATTGGATAGTGTTAAATTGTTTGCAAAAAGTAATCACGATGAAGTCCAAATTTTAAAAGCTTTTTTATGATATTATTCATCATATATGAGATAATTATTAATTTTAAGAAGAAATCAATAGCAAGTTAAATAAATTAGTAAACCAACATAAAATAAGAGTGCGACAAACCCACACGGGATGATACTTAGATTTCGAACTATCTTTTCTTTGAACCATCTAGCACATTTTTATCTTAGAAGTAGGTAGAGGTGAGAGGCAATTTCTAAATAATAAAGCAATTGACAAGTTTCCTTTAATCTATTCTTAATGTAGACTTATGAGAGAAAGGATCAATTCTACTGCGGAGTGCTCTTATAATAGTAAGTTTTTCCAACATATTGTTAGACTTTCCATTATTAAAATGCAAAGATAAAGTCACAAAGTTGAAAATCATTACACTTTTTACCATTTTCCCACTTGCTCCCAAACTCACACTACCTCCACATCCTTGTGCTACTTTATGGGCAAGTTGCCAAATGGATACTTTGAAGAATTTAGTTGTGTTTATTTTTTCCCTCTCAGACTACCTTCTTACAAGTTTAATTTTTTTCCTTCAAAATATTTCGAGCTGTTGCAAACAAGAACTTGAGATAACGACTCAACATGGGATTTTTCAAGTAAAACACGCCAAGGAATTTGATTGGTAAGCAATCTTAAAGAACTAATGATAAATAACAAAAAGGTATCTTGTGATTTGACAAGAAACAAATTTCATTTTTAATATTTAAAATTGTTAAAACATAAAATTGAAAATGTTAAAATAACTTTAAGGTATATAACAACATCATTGACCTTAAAGTTTTATTCGCAACCACTTATAGTTTGCAGAAGGGTTATGGACGATGAACCTCAAGAATACAATGAAATTTAGTGATTGATTGTGTTTCACATTAACGAAATCAATCCACTGAGCATCTATCGGTATATGGCAAGATTATCTAATTTTTATAAGATTATTCTGTAGCAAAATGATATAAAAGAAATCTGAAAAATATTAAGAAAGAAAGGAGAGATTGTATTCGTTGTTTACTACGTGTTCTTTTCAAAAGAGAGTTTATTTATAGACAAAGGTGACTGTTCCTAGCAGACACAATTGTGTCTATTTCAAACATACACAATTGTTTGTATCCAACTATCATAATTGTTGGTTTTTCAACGAGCATGACTATTTGTTTATATAAACTACTACTTTCATATATTTGATAAAAGTCTATTTCCACAATGTGGCTATTCTATTTATAATAAAATAGTAAATATGAAAAAAACTAAAATAGTCCTAAACCTATATAAGCCATAACACATAACAACATATACTAGTTTTTAACACTCCCTCTCAAGCTGGAACATAGGTATTGATCATGCCTATCTTGTTACAAATATAATCAATTCTAACCCAAGAAAAATTCTTAGTAAACAAATCTACTAACTGCTCTCCTTTACTCACATAAGAAGTAGAAATCAATTTCTATTGAATTGCCTCTTGTACAAAATGACGATCAACCTTTAATACGTTTTGTTCTTTCATGAAACACTGAATTAGAAGAAACATGCATAGCTACTTGATTCCACCACAATCTCATGGAAGATGAATCTACAAAACTAGTTTCCTTTAACAAATGATGAATCCACATAAGCTCACAAGTAGTTTGTGCCAAAGTGTTATACTCTAACTTTACACTAGAACTTGCTACCACATTTTGCTTCTCACTCTTCCATGATACCAAATTTTCGGCCACAAACACATAATATCATGTAGTAGATTTCCTATTATTTGGTGACCTAGCCTAATCAACATCAATAAAGCCTCCAACTCGAGTATGTCCATGATCTCCATATAAAACCCCTTTGCCAAATGTCATTTTCAAATACTTTAGAATACGAATCAAAGCATCCCAATGAATAGTAATAGGTGTTGACATTAATTTACTTCTCTACACTCATTGGAAAAAAAAAATTAGGACGAGTCATTATCAATAAATTCAATTTACTAATTAACTATCTATATTTCTCAAGATTTGCAAATAATATCAGAGCTTACTTATCCAAAACCTAAAAAAAAAGCCCTAAAAAAAAAAACAAGAAAAAAAAAGAATGAGGTACTTGTCGAATTGTTGTAACTATGTGGATTAGGTTCTATTAAGATTAGTAGACCTTGCTAGTTGAATATGAGGTTTGTTAATTTTTTATGTCTTAGTTGGTTTTCTTTTTTAAAATGGTGTTTAAGGGTGAATGAGATGGCGTCGGCAGGTAGTAAAAGTTTGGAGATTATATCCTCATATCACAAAATAATTGATATTATGCTAAATGGAGATGGTTTTAATTTTGTAAAGTGAAAGTTTCTAATAATGGTTGTTTAAACAAAATAAAACCTTAAGATTGTTAGAATACAGAATTGAAAATGTTGAAATGACTTCAAGGCGTGTAACAATGTTATTGTCCTCTTAAGTTTTATTTGCTTCACCGATAGTGTGCAAAAAGGTTATAGTTGATAAAGCTTGAGAATACAATGAAGCCTAGTGATTGACTGCGTTTAGCACTAACGAAATCATTCCATTGACCATCCACCGACATATGAAAAGACTATTTAACTTCTATACGATTTTTTTGTAACAAAATGATATTGAAAAAATCTAGAAAATATTGAGAAAGAAATGAGAGATTGTATTTGTTGTTATTTGTGTGTTCTTTAGAATTAAAAGAAAGTCTATTTCTATATCTAATAGTTATAATTGTTGATTTTTTAATAAAATTGACTATTTGTTTCCAATACTCATAATTATTGACTATACAAACACTTTTGTTGGCAATTAAAAAACAAATTAAGAATAAATATTATTTGATTACTTGAAAAATCTAAGTGCCAAGTGTCACAGATTCCACATTAGTAAAAGATAGGGTGAGTTTTAGGTTTATAAATAAAGACCTTCATCCACTTCACATACATGTCTTCTAAGTTGCAAATGTGGGCTTGTGATAAATGGTATCAAAGTAAAACACAAATCTTCATTGATGTGGGACTCTATGAGAGATATCACGGTCGAGGTAGACTTAGAGCAATTATTCCAATCATTAACCATATGCTAGGAAATTCAAATATTTGTCCACTTACAGACATTCTAATCATTGTACTAATATCACTCTTACTAATGAGTCAACTACTAAAATCTTCAGTAGTGGTAGTATGTTTATCACTCTATTGTTGCTTTTATTTTTAATTTTACATCTTCCTAATTTTTCATTTAACTTGGTGTTTATTAGCCAAATAACTAAAGCCTTAAATTGTTGTGTTGCCTTAGATTATGTTCTATTTTAGGATCTCTTGACTTGGAAGATTATTAGTAGTGGTCTGTCCTTAATCTCTCCACAACATGCACTTTAGTTTCACTAGAAATAACAATTTGTTCTTGTTTTTCGTATTCCTCTTCAATTCGAAGATGATTTACCAAAACTTCAAGAGTTATTTTCTTTTTTCTGTGTTTCAGATTTCTTTTGAAGTTTTTCTATAATGAAGGATGTTTGTCTATCATGAGGGATACAATTATAGTTTCATCCATGTTCATCTTGTGTTGCTTAAATTGATTAAGTATTTTTTCAATTCCACGCAATTGTTTAATAACAGAACAACCATCAACCAGTTCATAATAATTAAAGTGGTCAACAAAAAACTTCTTACTTGTTGCATCTTCTGTAATATATTCGGTCTCTAATTTATCCTATAATTCCTTTGCAAAAGCCTTATTCTAGTATGTGTCAAATAATCCATCAAAAAGTCCATTCAAAATGTAACCCTTGCACATATAATCTGCGTTGTCCCATTTTTGTCCTTTTCTAGTTGCACCAATAGATCCATTTTTATTTTTATTATGGTCTAAGTGTAGTCAAGACATAGCCAACTTTTCATGTTGAAAGTAGGAAATGCATATTCTTTTGCCATCTTAGAAAGTTGCAATCATCAAAGCAGTCCAATTTCACAAAGTTAAAACCCAATTCTCTTAATGTTTTACTTGCAGCAACTATTATTTAAATAAAATAAAACCTTAAGATTGTTAGAATACAAATCTGAAAATGTTGAAATGGCTTCAAGGCGTGTAGCAATGCCACTATTTTTAAAATTTTATTCGTCCCATTAATAGTATGCAAAAATGTTGCAGGCAATAAACCTTGAGGATATAATGAAGCTTAATGATTAACTATGTTTCGCACTAATGAAATCAATTCATTGAGTATCTACCGATGTATGGCAAGATTACTTGACTTCTATAGCATTTTTTTGCAGTAAAATTATATAGAAAAAATCTAAAAAATATTGAGAAAAAAAGAAAAAATTGTATTTGTCGTTATCTGTGTGTTTTTTATTATCAAAAGAGAGTTTATTTATAGACGTAAGTGATTGTTCCCGATAGATACAATTGTGTCTATTTTTGTATCCAATAGTCATAATTGTTGGTTTTCCAACTAACATGGATGTTTGTTTCCAATAGTCATAAATATTAACTATACAGACACTTCTGTTGGCAATTTAAACATAACTTAAAAAGTAAATATTATTTAATTACTTGCAAAATCTAAGTGCTAAGTGTCACAAATCCCACATTAGTAAGAAATGGGGTGATTTTTGAGTTTACAAATAAAGATATTCCTCCACTTAACATGTATGTCTTTTGGGTTGGAAAATGTAAGTCCGTGACATATAATATCAAAACAGACCCAAATCTTCACTAATTTGAAACCCTATGAGAGATATCAAGGTCGAGGTAGACTCAGACCAAACATTCTAATCGTTGATCATATGATATAAAATTCAAGTGTTTTAACCACTTATAAACATTTCAATAATTGTACTAATGCCACTCTTACTAATGGATCAACTATTAAAGTTTTAGATAGTGGTAGTACATTTGTTAGTCCGTTATTTCCTTTATCTTCAATTTTGTATCTTCGTAATCTTCCATTTAACGTGATGTCTGTGAGCTAAATAATTAAAATCTTAAATTGTTATGTTACCTTCTTTTATGATTATTGTCTATTTTAAGATCTCTTGACTTGAAAGATTATTAGTAGTGGGAGTGAATCAAACAGATTATATCTACTGGATGAAGTTATTGTTGTTTTTCCTTCTATTGGTGCATCAATTGCATATTCTAGTGATCTTTCTCCTTTTTAACTTCATTGTTGGCTTTGTTATCCTTCTTTATCAGTGTTGAAGAAAATATGTCCTAAGTTGGTATAAATGTCTAGTTTACAATGTGAGTTTGCCAAGCACTATTGTGTACCATATGTCTCTAGTTAATAAGAGAACTATAGCTCTTTTTGAGTTAGTTCATTTTGATGTTTAAGGTCATGTCTTGTAACTTCAATAATTGATTTTAAGTATTTTGTTACATTTGTTAATGATTTTTCTAAAAGTACTTGGTTATATTTAATGAAACCTAGATCTTAGTTGTTTTGGAAACCTAGATCTTAGTTGTTTTCCATCTTTGTTACATTTTGTGTAGAAATTCATGCTCAATTTGTTGAATAGACTCTTGTCCTTACACACATACTTTATTGCTCTTGAATCAATCCATCAAACATCATTTTCTTCAAGCACATTGATTTTAGAACCATCGTTGCAAAATTTTCAAAAGCATCTCCACTTGAAAAAGTATTTTGCTTTTTCAATAATCGACATTATTTCTTGAAATGTACTGGCTTTCCATGATGCAAGTATGTTCCTATCTTCTTCCTTTTGAATTTCGGACCACTAGCAATTTGTTTGAACTTCTTTTTAACAAATTTAGTAGTATGTCCTTCATCTATAACATGCATTTTGGCTTCACCAGAAACAACAATTTGTTCTTATTTTTCGTATTCCTCTTTAATTTAAAGATGATTTACCAAACCTTCAAGAGTTATTTTCTCTTTTCTTATGTTTCAGAATTCTTTTAAAGTCTTTCCATTAAGAAGGAAGTTTGTCTATTATGAGGGACACAACTATGGTTTCATCCATGTTCATCTTGTATTGCTTAAATTGATTAAACATTTTTTTTTAATTTCACACAATTGTTCAATAGTAGAATGACCATCAACCATTTGATAATTATTCAAGCGATTAACAAGAAATTTCTTACTTTTTGCATCTTATGTCATATACCTGGTCTCCAATTTATCTCATAATTCCTTTACAATAGTCTCATCATGGTATATGTCAAATAATCCATCAAAAAGACCAATCAAAATGTAACCTTTCCACATATATTTTGCATTGACCCATTTATGTCTTTCTTTGGTTGCAACAACAGATTCATTTTTATTCTTTTCTCATCTAGATGTAGTCAGGACATAAACAACCTTCAATGTTGAAAGTAGGAAACATATATTCTTCTGCCATCTTAGAAAGTTGCAATCATCAAACTGGTCCAATTTCATAAAATTAGAAGCCAATTCTCTTAGTGTTCCACTTACAGCAGCCTTTGTTTAAATGAAATAAAATCTTAAGATTGATATAACACAGAAATGAAGATGTTTAAATGGCTTCAAGGCGTGTAACAATATCACTGTTCTTAAATTTATTTATTCCCACTGATAATATGTAAAAGGGGTGCAAGCAATAAACCTCGAGAATATCATGAAGCCCAGTGACTGATTGCATTTCACAATGACAAAATTAATCCATTAAGCATCTATCAGTGTATTGCAAGATTATCTAACTTTTATAGGATTTTTTTATAATAAAAATCTATAATAAAATGATATAGAAAAAATCTGGAAAATATTGAAAAAAGAAAGAGAGATTATATTTGTTGTTATATGTCTTTTCTTTAGAATCAAAAGAAAGTCTATTTATAGATATAAGTGACTGTTCCCAACAGACACAATTGTGTCTGATTTTGTATCCAACTGTCATAATTGTTGGTTGACTGCACAAACACTTTTGTTGGCAATTAAAAATAAATATTATTTAATTACCTACAAGACCTAAGTGCCAAGTATCATGGAACCCACATGGGTGAGTCTTAAGTTTATAAATAAAACTCTTCCTCCACTTAACATGCATGTCTTTTGGATTGAAAATGTACTCAAATCTTCATTGAAGTTGGACCCCATAAGAAATATCAAGGTCGAGGTAAACCTTGACCAAGGTGCGATCCTTCTCTTTTATGGAAACATGCACAATTGAAAGATTGAGTGGATCTTGTGTTTATAAATAAAGGTCTTTCTCCAATTAATTGAGTTAGAAACGTGAGCCTATAACATCAAGTGCCATCATAACATAGTAATTAAATATTATTAATTTAATTAATTTCAAGATCAACCTAAGTTTGGAAAACCCATCCACAGTCCAACTTGCACTTGAGGCCATTTTAGTCCAACTATTCTCTTTATTTAAAAGACCCATGTTTCTTTTTTTTTTTTCCATGTGGGATTGTGTCTTACACTCATTATTGTTGAAAATGTCTAACAAAAATCTAACATTAAATTATTCTATGTTTTTTTAAGAATTTTTTTGACATGGTTAAAAATAAATTAATTAAAATATCCCTTATTTTCATCGAATGAATATTAATAATAAAATAAGAAATAAAAAAAATTTGAAAATTCTTGAAAACAAAATTAATGGTGTTAAGTAGAAAAGTAACGAAGATAAAGATAAGATAGTTAAGTGTCAAATTTTAAACTTTAAAAGACAAGTTTATTTTACCTCAAATATATAGAGTATTATCTATAATTTACCCTAAAAATAATTATGGGGCTAATTTGCCTCAATAATGCAAAGGGAAAATGATGTCTGTCTTGCTCTTTACCCATTGGCTTGAATACTATGTGTAAAGGAGATTTGATCGGAAGCACTAAATGCAAAGAAAGTGGGAAAGATTTTCTTTCTTTTGGGGGCCTTTCAAAAGGTTTATACTTACAATATGATGAATAACAGTGTCCTATGCTCTGTAATTGGACAATTTTTTTTAATTGAGAAAGAGATTCGAATCTTATTCTTTATGTAGGAAATCATGCATTAATCAATAAATCAGATATTTAAATGCAAATGAATCATTTATAGAGCTTTAATATATAAAAGATTATTCCTTTAAATTCTAGACTTTATACTAACTTTAATATTATGGTATTTACTTAAAGTCTTGGACATTGGAATCTAGATATGCTGATTCCATTCCAATTCAAAATCTTGAATTAACTTATATTTCCTTCTCTTATTTCGAGAAAGGTGATTAAAGTATTATAAAATATTGCATAATTCCAAATCAAATTAAATTAGTTTAATAACTATAATAATAATGATGCCCTCTTTGAATTAATTTGAAGGTTAAGTAAAGGGTACTAAAAGGTACTCCTTGCTTTCTAAGGGGCTATTGCAGGTACATCAAATTAGCCACTTTAATGTGCACATCAATGCATCTAATTGTTTGTTTTGTACTTCTACAGCTTTTTATGTCTTCTTCTTTTATTTTTATTTTTTAAAAGTTGCTATAAAACAAAGGCAAAAATGTTAAAATTAAAATCATATACTAATTGATTAAAAATGGTTAAAATATTAAATTGTAACACCAATTATAATATAATTAATCTATGCAAAAATAGAAACATGAATTTTTTTATTTAATCAATCATTGATTATTTAAAGGATTGACACTTTGACTCTATGACTCATATAGCTAAATTCATCATAGCATAAAGTAGTAGAGAGAGAGAGAGAGAGAGAGAGAGAGAGAAGAAACACAAAGCTTCCAACAATTTCCATGCCTAAAGTGTGTAATGCAAGACACATAAACATTGTACAAGATGTGATTCTAGCTTACCAAGTAGGATGAATTCATAAGTACATAATCTATGCTAAAATGCGATAATGATTGATTGAGTAGGAATCCAACACTTTATATAACCTCTAGATCAGCAAAATAGTCTCAGTGATTTTGACAACTTAGTAAACTTTGCTTTACCTATTAAATAAATATAAGGCATACTTTTAAAAAAAATTTTTTGAACTATTTAAAATAATTTAAACAAAATTTTATTTTTTTTATTATATTAAATCAGATCATTTTATTTTTATTTTAAATTAAAATAAGTTTTTATAATTAACGGGTGAATAATTATTATTTTATGTTACATGATATTGATATGACATATTGACGTGTCATAGCAAATAGTGACATAAAATATTGACGACATGATCACGTGATATTTTCACTTTTCGTATTAATATCACGTAAATATAAAATGACAAGTGATATTTTAATTAATGACAGTTAATTAACCCATTAATCATTAAAAATTTATTTAATTTAAAATAAAAATATTAAAACTTGATTAAATATAATAAAAAGTAAAATTTTAATTAAATATTTTAAAAAGATTTAAAATATTATGTCGATAAATAACTACGTTATCTAACCCTTGCATTGATTCGTGAAAAGCAAGACAAAAAAAAAAAAAGGAGATAGCTATTCCCCTCACCCTCCCTTAGGATTCTCTCTCACTTGCCCTTGATGGGTACGCACCGTGACACAACACGGCGGCATAAATAATATGATTGAAATTTGTTTCAAAGAATCGATTTAAAATGAGAAAAATGGAGGAGGCTTTTCTTTGTTGATTGGGATGTGACCATGTGGTTAAACCAATTAAAGGGCAGGAAAAGAAGAAGCAATTTGGACAGAGTCAAATTTGGAGCTTTGCTTCCAAATGAAAGCAGCCAAGGCAGTTGTACTTGTCTTGCATGTCGTTTCCATATTGCCATGTTATGCATTCACGACTTCCATACCAAGTTTGCCACCTCCTCCTTCCTGCAATCGCAACGGAGAATCAGATCAATTCCTCAATATAAGTTGAACTCCAGAATTCTTTCTTTCCTACGCTGAATAACAATAATTATTGTCAAGGAACGGGGAACGTATATACACCAAGCATGCCCCCAATAGTGCAACTAGGCAAGGAGTATTTTTATTCCGATTAAGATTTCCTATTACCAGCTTGCCAAACAAGAGTATAATCTTAGTATTTATTGTTCCACACGTGTCGCTATCTCACTGGAACAGAATCTATACCCACACCCGGAAACCCTAAATTTTGTAACCTTCCTTAAATATGTCCGACTCCCCTCTTACGTTTTTCTTTTGGTACATTTTTTAATCTTCATTCAAAAAATACTACTTTAATAAGAAAAAAAGTGATTGTGTGTGGATTTTGAATTAAAATAAATTAAGACTTTTTTAAAATTTAAAATTTTGATTTTTGTTATTATTTTTTAGGAGATAGAAGTAGGAAATATTTATTTTTTTCTCCCTAAAATTCCTCGGATTTCCAGAAAGAAAGAAGTCATTAAAAAATTACCAAAAAAAAAAAAGAATAAGAGTTTTTAAATTAAAAAAATATAGAAAGAAACAGAAAAAGTGAAGCTTCACAAGCACCTCACAAGAAAATTAGAGCCACCGGGATCTTATTGTTTTCGTGAATTGAATGAGACCAAAACGACAGGCCACCTCTTTGCTGTCTTTACAAATATAAAAGAGACAATGGCTGTGAAGATTTCTTGCAATTTCTTCTTCTGCAACCCACCTTCTTCCTTTCTTTTGTTTTCAATCTTCAGTTTCTTTGAATTTTGACTCCTTCCAAACTACCATCACTTGACCCTTTATAGATATCCCAAAGAAAAAAAAAAAAAAAAAAACTAATCACAAACCTCAAGCACAACCCCTTTGTCCTCGCCTTCTTTTATAATCCAACTCTGTTGCATATAGCTTCTGCGTAAGCCTAACCATTATAAAGCTTTCTTTTTCCCTTTTAAAGATTTTTTTGTTCTTTATCAAAAGGTATGAACTGGGTCTCAACCAATCTGTTTCTTTCTCTCTTCTTTTTTTCTTTTCCGATGTGTTTTAGCTCTGCTATTGCATCAAAACATGGATTTTAGGTTGTTTTGTTGTTGTTTACTCTTTTTTTTTTTTTATGGTTTTTGTGACATTGGTAGATTGAAATTTGACATAAAAACCAACTGAAACTTGATTTTGTGCTTATTTCTCTGTTTTCTTGTTGCTTTTTCCTGTCTGTTTTTATTTTTGTGTTTTGCATTGTAATGGTAGATTGGAATCTGGGTTTTGATTTTTGGATTCTAATTTTGATTTTATAAACTCTCAAAAATTGATTCTTTTTTCTGTTTTACCTTCGTGATTGACATGGAATTATATTGATTCAATGTAATCCGTGCTATCTTCTTTTCAATGCATTTAGTTCACATTGTTCGTAGATCCAATGAATATGAGTTCCTTTGTTTGATCTCTTATCTCTCCATGTGTGTTGATCAGGGTGAATCTTGTATTGGAGGCATTGGTTCTCCATGGTGAGCCATTAATCATTTTTCTTTTTATTTTTGATTGTTTCTTTATCTATTACAAAAAAAGAAAAAATAAAAGAGAGAGGGGGGACTTCTATTAGCAATCTAATTGAGTTTTGGTTTGGCAATATGGATAAAAAATAGTAGCTTTATTGTGATTTGATTTGTTTTGGTTTATGATCATCAGGGAGAAGTTCCAGCATTCTGTGTTGACAATCTACAAAACGGGTTCTCAAATGGATTTAATTTAAAATCCGAAGGCTGTGAGACCTCTACCAACGTTGGTGACAAAACAGTATGATAATTTAATGCCTAATTTGGTGTTTTTGTCATAAAGTGCTTCTCTTTGTCTTTCTTTGTTATCTGTTACTGTTAGTTAATATGTTCAATAATCTTTTTTAATTGAGGATTTGTGTGTATTTATCTCTTGGCAGTTTGTGATTGGTGGGCTGAACGATGGTTCTACATCATCTATCGGGGTTCGGATTTATGAGAAATCTACAGGGAAATGGTTAGTTTGTGGCTTTATAGCTCTAGCTACACAGTTTCTTCTTCCAGGTTTTAGTTTAGAGTTATAGATTTATTCTTTTTGGTAATACTTTCAGGGTGATTCCTACAGTGCTGGGAACAAAACCAAAGCCATGTAAAGGCCATTCAGCTGTTCTTTTGAGTGAAGATCAAATATTGATTATTACTAGGGGTTCCACCCCAGATGACTGCATTTGGTTTCTTGAGGTTGGTATTTGAAAACTTAATAATAGCTTAACAAATTCTGCAGCTTAGAATGTTCATTTCTTTGTGGCATTAGTACATTTAAAGCTCAGTGCTTCTGAGTTGCATAAAAGCTATATGAATATTTTGATGCCTAAAAGTGTTTGATCTGTTTGAATATTGGTAGGTGAACACCAAGTATGTTAAGGAGCAGAAAAAAGTTTTGGGGACTGAAGTTGTTGCCTGGAGTAAGGGTGTGAGGGGTGATGCTGAGAAGCCAGTTGTTATCAGTGGTCCTTCTGGTGTTGGTAAGGGGACATTGATAAACATGCTTATGAAGGAATTCCCATCCATGTGTGGATTTTCTGTCAGCCACACAACCCGTGCACCAAGGGACAAGGAGAAGAATGGAGTTCATTACCATTTTACTGAGCGAAGTGTAATGGAGAAAGATATAAAATATGGGAAGTTCCTTGAGTTTGCTTCTGTTCATGGAAATCTCTATGGAACCAGTATTGAAGCAGTTGAGGCAGTAGCAGATTCTGGAAAGGTAAATGGTCCTGCTTTTTACAGTTCTATAATAGTGCTTATAGTACCTATTGATGCTCTGAGAGTTGGACATTGGATACTTGCTAATTATTTCAAATTATCAAATGGAATTTCATCTTGGAGGGGCCCATTGGGAAAGCCAGCGGTTTGAGTCCCCAGATAATTGAATCAGTTCAGGAAACTGACTTTTTTTTTAAAAGGGAAGGGAATGATGAAATAGCATATCAGATCTCATGAAATTATGGTCACATCAGCTCCTGATATTTACAATTAATGAGTTACTAATAATCTCAAGCATATTTTGGCCAAAATAAAAAATCATTTCATGCATAATATATTGTTGTGAGGGGAGAAGCAGGGGTACATTTGCCTCTTTCTGGTGGACCTTGAAAATAATTTCATGTAGGTAATGGAGAAATGGTAGAGTATTAATATTGGATTTTAGGTTGTATATTTTAGAATGCATATCAAGGGCACTTTCTGGTGGGTATAGCATTCTTTAACATCAAAATTGTCTCTCTGCAAAATTGAGGTGTTCTTGTTTTTTTATTTCAATATAGAGGTGCATTCTTGACATCGATGTTCAAGGAGCAAGGTCTGTCAGGGCCAGTTCTCTTGATGCCATTTTCATCTTTATCTGTCCACCCTCAATGAAGGAGCTTGAAGAACGGCTCCGTGCAAGGTGAATCTGAGGTGTCCATTTTGATATTTATCGTAGTACTATTTTCCTTATGTTGTTCAAATTTTAATGTTGTAACTAGGGGGACTAAGACAGAGGTGAATCTGAGCTGTCCATTTGATATTTATCATTGTCCTATTTTCCTTATCTTGTACAAATTTTATTGTTGTAAATAGGGGGACTGAGACAGAGGAGCAAATCTTAAAGCGCCTCCGAAATGCTGAGGCAGAAATTGAGCAAGGGAAATCATCAGGCATCTTTGATCATATATTATATAATGATAATCTTGAGGAGTGTTACAAAAATCTTAAGGTGACTTCTGTTTCCCTTGAACCATATCATATACATCTTAAATTCTTTTGAATCCTTTCCAGAGGACTAGATATCCTGATCTAATAAGTTTAATTTGTTATAGGGACTCCTGGGTCTCGATGGAATTGCACCGACTAATTATAAACCTTGTAAGAAGGTTACTTTGTGATTACTATTTCTTCTATTTCTTTTTAATGCAAATGGATAGTAATCTATTTAAAATGTCATCCAGCACCCAGAGGGATTGATCTGCCTTTAGACCATTCAGTGTTGAAAATTGATAATAAGATCCTCATTAATTGTGAGACTCGAGAATCGGGAAATGGATCAAAGAACTTGTAAGATTATCTTTCCCTTTCCCTTCTTTTTCTTACTTTCATTTTGTAAAAGCAAGGTCATGATTTAGTAGGGTTTGTGACCAAGCATTCGTGGTTTATTCAGGATTGCACTGGATGTGTCCTTGCTTAAAGGTGGGGCTCCTGGTCGGACAAGAGGGCTGAATGTCTATGCCATTGATTCATTTTCAGATGGGTTTGATGGGATTCATAAACTGAGCTAACAACTGCAACCCACTGATACTAACATGGTTTTTAGCATCTCTATTTAACTTAAGGGGAGCTACGATAAAGCTCTACTTGTCTTCTAAGATCTTTGCATATGTTGGATTTTCTTTGTCATTAGATTCTTTGCTTGTTTAGAACCAAAATGTAGCATTTGAACAATTACTATTCCCACATGGGCAATGAGAGAATTCATCATTTGTGCGGCAATTGAAAGCTTTTCATTCTGGGGTAGAATTATGTTTGTCCTACCAGTCAAGGTATAATTGATTGTGTCTTAATTTAGAGGACTGAACAACCCTATTTATCATGAATTTTTCTGTGTGAAAAAGATAAGCCATTGTTTCTGGAAAAGGTGCCATGTTTGTCTCATTAACAGGTAATGGTATGGAAAAGGTGACGATTGATTGTTGAAATTATCTAGGAGTAAGGCGCCTGTAATATGCTGGATTTGTCTTGCTAAATGATGGTTAATGTTCGATAATAGTTGTTCGGATATGCAACACCATAGCAAAAAGTTTGTTATCCATAACAATGATAAGATTCCAAGGTGAAGCAAAAGGAGAAAGGAAAATCTGGAAAATGTCTGGTCAAGAGAATGAGATTGTTTGGATTTTGAAAGCCAATTAGAGGTAACCAGAAAGACAAACCACCATAACAATTGGTTCGACAAGCGAAGGTACATAATTCTCTATTATAGGAATATCTACTTCTTTCGGTTTCTTTCAAAGACCATGGATAATGTCCTTTACTATTGAATATTCCTAATCTTTTTCTCCATTGGAGATTATGGTGGAGCTACTTGTTAACTAAAGTGAAAGCATAATAAAACCATGGCAAAGATGATTAAAAAGGGGAATGGGTTCTTTCCGTAGTATCTTAATGGTTACTCCTACAACATATTTAGGCATTGGATCTTTTTTTTCCCCCTCCATTTAGCAAGAAAAATGCAAAGAGGGAAGAGGGGGAAGAGCCAATGAGCTTCGGTTTAATCCATTTCAAAGAGAGCCAATGATTCTTTTTCTAGTGAATGACCGTTAATGCGGTTTTCAGTTGTGAACCCACCACCAGGGCAAAGGACCCTGTGAAAATTCCAGGGAAGGTACCAAAAGTCGGTGGGCTGGCAATGGCATGCTTTTGGTGTAGGCCCTGAAACAAGTATTGCGATAGAGACGTTTATAAGCTTTTACCTGCACCGTTTTTTAATTTCCCTGTAAGAGGTCGGCAACTGGGCATGGTGCTTGCCCCTTGTCAGGCACTACATATACATATGTATATATATATTGCTGATTTGCTCTCGCTGTAGGGTAACGTCGGGGTAGGGCAACGAAAGAGAAAAAGAGAATGAAACGACCTACCCCATCTTTGTTTCTTTGCCTTTGCAGTCCATTCCTTTTTTTTTTTTTCTCGTTAGAAAAAAGGATATGGTTTTTTAGAGTAAGATACTCTTATTTTTTAAAATTTTAATAAAATTTTTTTAACAAATTTATTACTTTTTAAAATAAACACTTTATTTTAAAAATATAAATATCATTAACAAAAATTAAAAAAAACTTAAATATTTCTCACTAATTAAAAAAAAATTATTATATTTTAAAAAATTAAAAAAAAATATCTACCGGCTCGAGGGAGGGTGATCCCCAAGGGAGGGAGCTTGATCGAGGCTCCTAAGGGAGCACCGGGCTCCTCCCTCTTGGGAGGTTTTTTTTTTAATTAATAAAAAATAAAAAATAAAATTATATAATAATTTTAAAAATTAATTTAAAGTAAAATTATTTTTTTATTTTTATTATATCAATAAATTAATAAAAATATTAATAATTAACTAACGGCTGAATTCTCGTATTAAAAAAAAATTTTGAAATGAAATGTTTATTTTAAAAATTAATAATTTTTTATGCAATTTTAATTAAATTTTAAAAAATAAAAATATTTACCCTATTTTCTAAAGTAAGTGTTTGTCCACGTAAGTGACAAAGAAAAGGGGATTGGGGGGTTGGACGTACTGGGAAGCTTCGTTCAGTCTGTCACAGTCCACAACTACAAGTCTGAAACTTATAAATATTTTACCAAACTTTTGCAGATGGAGGGACCCAGACATTTGACCAGAGAGAGCAAGTTGGTGTTGGGATGGGCCCATTTTGTTCAATATCAGTAGGTAGGTCCCATCCCCTTCAACAGCAAAACATGGGTCGGCCTGCTTCAGATCCTTTTCTAGACTTTTATTTGTGGTTGCAGGGGCCTTTCCCATTGCTGGAATTTGGGCTTTTCGACACCCTCTCTCTTCTCTCTCTCTCTCTCTCTTTGATTTTATAATATTTAAAAAATTTAAATTCTTTTATTACTTTTAATTAAATCATGGGTTTTTATTTTTTAATATTTTAATTAATTACAATTAATCGATCATTAATCATAAAAATTTATTTAACTCAAAATAAAAATATAAAAATTTAATTAAATATATTAAAAAATAAAAATTTATTTAAAAATTTTCAAAAGATTCAAATTTTTTTTTGAATATTTTACTTTTATTTTTTATTTTGGTGGGATTCATTGAACTCGAGAATCTTATCAGGATAACAATTTTAATCTTTGCTCGAAAAAAAAAAAGAAAGGAGAGAACTTCTTAGGTTATTAAAATATAGCTTATTACTCTATTTAATACTTAAAAAGATTGATTAAAAAAATTGCTAATTTGGTGAGTTGATAAGTTATAATTCACTAATCTTATGCTTTTGTCCATACTTTTATTTGGATGTCTTCTATTTTTCACTACTTAACGTACCCCAAATAACAATAAAAAAAAATCCCATCAGTGAAATTAAAGAAGAAATGCAGGATTTTAGATATTTAAGAAAATCTACCGTAAGTGCTTAAAATATGAGGTTGGGAAAGTATATCTATGGTCTCGGTGGTATTAGTAATCCAGTATTTGGATAAATGATCAACTCCATTCTTTTTCTTTTTTTTTTTTTTTTTTTAAGTAAAAACAACAATCGGAGTTGCCGACGTGGGGTCTGCCCCTGAGCTGGGCCTTATTGCAGACAGTCCCATGCTGGACTCTGAAAAATGGAGCATCCTTTTGTACTCCTACAACTCATTATTGTGGACTCCCATCATTTTTCCAATAGGCTTCAAATGGGCTAAACCTCAAATGCCAACACTTGGTGTTGATTTTCTCCAACCCATTTAGGGTTCATTCAATTAATTGACATAGTGAGGCAAAAACTATAGCCATAGCGTCAATGAAAACAAGGATATAAAGTGAAAAGATCACCAGTAGCGTTTTTCATCCATTTTGAACAAACAGTTAGGACTATAGTTCAGTAAATTTCAACTCTTTCTTATCGGCAGTGATGGATTTGGGATTTTGCATGAGAGTGAACTAAAAGATGATCATACAAAGCCATGAAAAACATAGTAATTATAACAGTTGCCTCCATCAAGAACAGGAGGGTGGTCCTAGTAGAGGGTTAACCTTAAATGCTTGTTGGCTTACATGATCAACATATGCATTACCCCTTTGAGATGCAGAAAAGTGAAAATTGTTGGACAAAGTCACATGATTAGATCCTCTTCACATGCATCTACATGTCGGGCCTTTCTACCTGTCACCCAGGCACTAACGTCCCTTCCAGGCAATCTTCAACATCTTTCTTTATTTTCTGCAGAAAATGAATAATAATTGTGGCATGATCCCCATGGCATGATGGTGATTCCTGCCTTGTTATTTCCAGGAAACATCCAAGGGAGCGAAATGAAAAGGGAGGCAGTAAAGAGGGGACAGAAAGTAGGTTAGTCTGCTTTGCCTTCCTTTATCACATTCATTACACACAATGCTACTGTTACTATTGTTTTACTTGTACATTAAAAGAAAAGGTTAAATAGAAGACTCAAAATGCCAATTACAAGTCACATGTCCCTTCTTCGACTCTACCTCTATGGCACATTACTAAGCCAAGCCAAGAATGATTTGCCTGTCAACATATATATGACATGAACCTAAGGGTCGTCCCTTTCGAGATGGTTAGAATCAAAGCACTCCAGCTTCACCTTCCAACTCTTACCACTGGCAGGAGATCAAGAAAGATCTTCAACAAGATGCCATGAAGCATGACACGGTGAAACAATGCGCTCACACTAAATAACTCCATAATACATTTAAAGACTTATCATGAATAACAATGCATGTCAAAAGCAATGCAGGAGAGGCACTTCAACCCTTAGGATGGAAGGTTCATTTGATTGTTAGGGCCCTGTGAGGCACACCATTTGCCACAATTCTCTCATGCTGCTGCCTTGGACAGTCCCCTTCTTCCATCATTTTATCTGAAAGTGAACGAGATGTAGAGAAATGAAACCCTTGATGGTGGGAATAGCAGACATTGCCATTGCCATTGATGTAGATTTTTCCATTGCTGTTGGAAAATGCCTGCTGCATATCTGTTCCTGGCAATTCAGATTCTGTTACTTCTTGATGACCACCGGATGAATTGACATCCTGGGACATGTGACTGGAAATTGATTTGCCACTTAATGAGTTGGTAGGATGTGATGAAAGATTGGAACTAGTGTCACTGCCTTTGTCAGGTGTGGCATTCGAAGCATCACTGTCTAGCTTTTTGGTGTTTAAGAAACGGCCTCCGCATCCTCTTGCTCTTCTCATAGCATGTAGATGTCGAGACTCATGAAGATAGGGCTGGAAAACATGAAAATAGACACCGTTAGAACTTGCAAATGCTGATGGAATACAAATATGGGGAAACAACTGGTAGAATAAAATCTTGCATGAAAAGATGTCTGAGCCAACCTTATGTCGTAATAATATGTGCAATCAAAAGTCTTACACACGTAAAGTATTAGATTTATATTACAATAGACACCGTTAGAACTTGTAAATGCTGATGGAATACAAATACGGGGAAACAACAGGTAGAATAAAATCTTGCATGAAAAGATGACTCAGTCAACCTTATGTCGTAATAATATGGGCAATCAAAAGTCTTACACACATAAGGTATTAGATTTATATTATATTGTCAAAACAATGTTTTGCCAGAATAAGGGCAAATTTTGTTGCAACATAATTTAAACATGGTTAGCAGGAAGTAGGTCAGTAACTTCCTTGCTTTTTTGAGTAATAAACAATTGAATTACGCAAAGCAAATAGCTTATTACCAGGAAACAGTATTCCCACCCTAAACATGTTAAGATGATATGAAAAGGGTAACACAAAAGTTATAACTGCCCTAGAGATGAGAAGCATAAAAGCAAGAATACAGGTATAGAATGAAGTCCCACCAAACTCGGCAATAAATGATAACAACTTCTTAATAGCAACACTTATAATAATTCCTATATGGTTTTCATAAGTTCGCTGAGGATGGAATAAAATCAAACGGCTAATAAGCTCAACCCTGATTACAAAAAGGATTATTTCCTTGCCGATAACTGCAATTTCCAGGATGCCTAGTTAGAAGCCTTAGCTCTCAAGCAGCCATAGGAAGGCAGCACTGAGGCAAAGTATGAAACATTAAACTCAATAACATGGAATAATTCCATTCCAAACATAACTCAGTCTCAAAAACAATTAGACTTTAAGTTTACAAAAATCTTACACAACCACATAATCTATCACAAAACTTTCGTAAATAATCCTAGAATAAGGTTACAGAAAAACGAGAATGCAAAATGAAAATAAACTTGTATCATTCAGGAAGCATATCAGCATCAAGGATCATCTATCCAAAGGGAAAAACCAATCTCAGAAAGGTTCTACATACGATGTGTTACGTGAACTTATAAGAAAAGATGCATAACTAATTTTTCCCTCTCTTTAAAATATCAAAGAACTATCAGCGTTCAGGATGGATACTGGCATCATAAATCATCTCATTCCAGAAAACTTAAACCTAGTTGAATAAGTATGAAAAGAAACTTAAACTTAGTTGAATAAGCATGAAAAGAAAGTTAAACTTGAAAATTGTTTGAAGGCTTTTGCTAAATTATATGTGCAACAGCTTCAAGTAAAAACTTAAACATTGTACTACGCATAAAAAACAAGAAAATTACCATTATCTCAGAAATCCTCTCCTGCTCCTAAGTTAAATTCTTAAGCACCCCTCCGTTCATAGATATACCTATATCTTGCTTTTGACTTTGAAATCTTTCTCCAAGATTTCAAACAATCTTTCAAGTCTCAACAATTAATGTACAAGAAACTTTTCTAGCTTAGACATGTAATAATTCCCCTTATTCATCTATTCCAAACTGTTACTAATAGAAGCCCCGTGTTTTCTTCTTTCCTTGGGTACCATGCTAAAAGATTTCAGAATAATTGGTCAGTCAGTTATAGCTTTCATATTGTCAATCAATGCTTAAAGCATGTAGTTGAATGTTAAGAAAGTGGAACATTTGCTTCCTTTCCACAAGACTCAAACTGCTTGCTTTTCATTTTGCTACTCTTTAAGGTTTTAATCTGGATAAGGAATTAAAAATACCAAGCAAAATTCCAAGCTGCAGGAATACCAAATTCATTTATTCCATGAACAAGGAACTTGAATGAGATTGTAACAGCACTGCCTTATAAGTGAAACTGTTCAATTGCAATCCCGATATGATTACTGTTTGTAATCTAAAAATTTTCTCAAGGATCACATATGATGAAGAACAGAATCCACAACAGAACTATTGTACTAAGCAACTCAAGTATGGTACAATGCACTGATTGACTGATTAATCATATATGCATGCTTATAGTCAGGCAAAATATTACCTTTCGAACTTTGATCAGTTTCTTTTCCAGCTCAGCTTTTGCACGAGACTGCCTTCGTCTCAGAATACCATGGTATTGCTTAGCATTCACGTAAACAGGTTCCTCTGCCATTTCAAGAGGCAAAGCCATTCTAGCAGGATGCACTCCAAGACAATGAGGATGTACCTGAAATGATATTTCAATAACTGTCACAAATATATTTCATATTGTATTTGCATCATGAAAACTGTTCATTAATGATATATTTAACTTCTAAGAAGACATCTAAAGCTAGAATACTTATAAAACCTAAACAATGATTACTATTATAAAGATTTAACTTACACCGTCGAATAGAAGAGTAAATAATTTCCGATAAAAAATGTAATATGCTAGATGCACATGAATACTATCCAATTCTAATGAAAAGATATAAAAAAGAATCAATGTAGGCAGAACTTGCCAATGGCCATACTTAATTTGCACCTCAACCACCTTGCCCTATGCTATAGGTCCTCACAGAAATCTCACCAAGCAATAAAAATTTGATACTACAATTTTAAAGAGAAGTATCAAATATTGTTCAACAATATAAAATTGTTCCTGTTATTTTTCTAATCCAAACAAAATTTAAAAAACTAAAAAAAAATTTTTCATATATAACAGTGACTGCCAAAATCTTGCTTCTTCTTTATATAGATTACCTGGTGTTATGTATAATCTTAAATCCAAATTTCATATATCAAATCCCTTTTCTCACTGGAGTGTGCAACTTCACTTATTGCACAATTTACAGTGGATGATACCATCTTGACAAGTGATGTTTGAAAAATATTTTTTCACTTTTAACTTCATCATTGTATCCAATATTACAGGCATTCTACTATTTCTTAGTAACATATTGTCCAGGTGATATTATGAGCCAGATACAACAGCCCTCCCACACTTCTCAAATCAAGAGATACTAACAATCTCGACAAGATATTTCTATTGGTCAACCATATTTTTGTGCTTGCTTCTGCAGCTGTTGTGAAAACATGATGATTTCATCTCACTTATTGCCGTTTAGTTTTATCATGTCATGTCTTCAGAATAATGATCAATGGATGGACCTGTTAGTTCTTTAATTCTTTTTATAAAGTGGTAAATGGAGAATTTTTCCTGGAGGCGGAAGAGTTGTTGAACCTTTGCAAAACCATCCCAAGGATTTGTATACATAGAATGGTCAAGTGCTTATGGATTGCAAATGAAGACATGGTATTCATGTCAGCAAGTTGCATATCTTGTTACCATAAAAAAGTGTCAATATTCTAGTGGTTGAATATAAAAAGAAATACAATATTTCACACAATGCTTGTAGAAGGAAGAAACATAATGTCTTGAGCAGTTAATTAGTTATATATCCAGGACCCTTGCAAAAAATATACATGTTTTGAATTCTGCTCTGCCCAAATTTAGAATCTTATTCATTATTGCTGCTAAAGAATACCAAGGTCTTTCTTGAAAGAGCAATTCCTAATCTACAACTAAATATTTTCTTTTGGCCTCAAAATAAAAGAAGAAGAATAATAATTCATGCACTCAGTCCCAGTTCATTTTTAACTGAGAGTGCTTCTTTTCTCGTCTCCTACGCCCTTGAAAATCTCAAATGAGAAGTTTTGCTGATTTACTACCTTCTTTTAACCCTTACTTGTGAAGCCTTGGACAATGATATGATAATGGGAAAAAAGCATAGCAAGGCTAATAGATATTTGTTTGTTTTTACAGTCAAAGAAGCAATTAAATGGAACTACAACTATCTTCACAGCTAATAACTTTCTACGCAGTAAAAAAGGTGAATATAACCAACACTTCATACACAATTAAAGCAAGCAGGAACATCAAAAGTAATTCAAGTGTGTAGACTACATAAATGCATACCAAAGATTGAGGTCCGTAAGGAGGCATTGCTCCCCCATAATATGGATCTGCATATGGATACGATGGACATGCCTGCAAAAGAGTTTTCCACTTAAAGTTCCATCATTGCACCTTGACAATAAACATCTAGGATATCTTTAGTATCAAGGATGAGAGGCAGACATATAGTTTTTCCAATCCAATGTTTAGGAAACATAGCAAGAAGAGATGGCTTAGCCATTGGGTCAGAGTGCAACCTATCCTCCCACCTTTCTACCTTCCCATCAAACATAGGCCACAAAGATACACCTAACTGTTTATGTAGCCTACATGAATTCTTATTTTCATATGTAAGCAATTATCACCATAGAGGCAGTAAAGGATCTAAGCAGGCATGTGCACGCGTAAATTCACATCCTCCCAAGAGAGAGAAAGAGAAAAATTACAATTGAGTGGCCAACAAGCTCCAGCCGGGTTCGTGGTGCTATGTATTCACCCATTGTTGGAGGCATAAAGGGTACAGCATGCTGTAAATGTGGCTGTTCATCACCACATTTTCCATCTGTTCATAAAAGACAAAACCTTCATTAGCTTCAGAGCATATAACAACATAATGTGCAAAACAGACTGAAACCATATTTGTTAAAGTACAATATTATCCGAGAAAATGCAGTGATTGATTGCCAAGATAACCCAAAGAGCTGCTATGGCACTTTGGTTATAGCTATGTTAGTTAAAAGAGTGCAATCCAACACCACTCAGAGATTTGACCTGCTTAATGTACTTCTTTTTAAGATCTTATTGAAGTCTGCCTTGACAATGCATCAGTTACAGTTTCAAATTTTTTAACCACATGACTTCAACTTAAGGAATTTTATGCCTTGAAAACTAACAAACACAAACATTATGGATTTTTTACTTCAAAATCATATAAAGAGTGTGATACTTCAATTTTATAAGGCATGATATGTGTTTCATGAATATGAATGCATGTACAAGAAAACACTATCAATAACAGTTCAGAATATGAGCTGCTTGAAAAGTACTTGGAGAAAAATCTTATATCTTGAGATAAACAACTTAAATTAGAATAATTAGAAAGAGAGATAGAGAGAGGAACTGCAGAGTCTAAAAAAATCAAATCATTCCCCAAAACAACCTAGCAAATATTCCCAATCTCACTTGAATGAGGCAAGGAGCAGATTGCAACAAATGGCACATTGTTATTATTGTGTATTATGAATTTATAGCACCGCACTTCGCCAACCTTTTTATCACACTTATAAAGCCCATGAACTAAACTTGCAGTTCAAAACCACTCCCATATAATAGACCTATTAAACAAAAACAGCATATCAATTACCTGGATGCGGCAATACAGTTAACCACATTCCTTTGCTAGCACAAATTTTTTGATCAGTCAATTCTCCATGCTGAGATTCACTCGTTGGGGTCCCTAAACCTCCATTTGGGTGTTTTCCAGGAGCTAAGTTTGTCCTGCTTTCTCCTAAAACATCCGTTGAACTGGCATCCTGCTGGGTGCTGCACCACCAGGGTTGAGAACGAACTGTGTATGGTTTATTGTTATTCGCATTAGGTTCTGGATGGTTTTTGCCTTCTAGTTTTTGGTGCATCTTCCAAAGTCTGAAATCTACATGCACCAGCCAACTGCTTGCATATGCAAACAAAATAAATTTTAAATCAGCAAATGCAGCTACTAATATACTCAAGAAAAGCATATCATAAACTTTATTACGTGAATGTACATGTCTGTCTTAGCACAATTAGATAGAACATTCATGAAAAAATGCATATAAAGTCAATTCACATGACTATAGAAGAGAAACACATCACACTCTTAGAGATGCAAACCGGGAAGCAGCCAATGCAGAATGTAACGCAAGAAAGAAATCTCACAGATCATATTCTATAAAGATAACTTAGCATTCAGAAACCACAATGTTGACACCGCACATAACCAGAACAATAAAATCATTTTGTCCTTGTATATGTACTTAATTTTCTCCTTTTCTTTTCTTTTGAACAAATGAGAGGAATCAAATACATCTAGAACTGCAAGTATGTGTGTGCAGTACATAATGAATGCAGTTGGGGCATATACCAGAGACACATTTAGGGAGCGTTAAAAAGGTGCTGATTCTTAGCAACACCAATTTTTTGAAGGTGTACATCCTAATGGATAATATTAAAATTAGAGTTGCAAGCTTTTTTTATGAGCAATTAGAGTTACAAGTTAACTAAAGCTATGTTTTGTTGTTACTTTTGCTACTTGATTTTAATTTGCTCCCTTGAAATTGCTAAAAGCGACAAAGTAAAGTAAATAGAAGCTTCATGTTTGACTAAAAATGAATAAACTGCTAAAACACAACACAATATATATATAGTTGTTTCTTATAACAGTAAAATCACACAATTTGCTACTCACAAGAATGTAAGTTTAATTTTTAATAATTCGAAATACTACTTACTTTTCTATCTACACAAAGTCTTTTACTATCTTGCTTTCAAAATCATAAAGCAAACAGCAAACTCAATAAGCAAAAGAAGGCAAGTTAATATAATTAGCTTGATCCCAACTCAACAAGGATTCAGGAAGCTTGTTTCCATTTTAGCATATTTGCTGATCCTTCTTATCAAGCTTTTTTACACAAAAAGCAAAGCCGATACGCGTAATTTCTTCTCTAACAGCTTTTAAAACAAGCTCCTTGCGGTACCAAGTAAAATGCTACACAAATGCTATTGGTTTGTTTCTGTATTCTTTCATGTATTCATTGGACTTTAACTACATTTATGAAGTTCTCACCAGTACAATTTAAAATAATTTCTTTCTCATAAATACAACTTAAAATATATTTCATTTTTTTTTCCAAGAATAAGCCAGCTTCCATAGTAATTATCAAAAGATATAAAAGCTCCAATTCCCTTCAAACTTAAGGTCATGCACTTAATAAACAAGGCTGAGCCTCATATCAAAGCTTGCCTACATAGCCAAAACCCTCAGTTAAGCTCAATTAGTGACTAGGAATTAAAAAAGGCTATGCTATATTGATTTGCTTCACACTACCATACTCTTTTCTTATTCTTTAATATCACTTCTGATATTAATGGGGTTTTCAAAAAAAAGAATCTTTTACATTAAGAAATGGTCCTTTAGCTGACCCTACAAAGTAGAAAAAGGTTTAGTTTGTTCTTGTTGTCAAAAAAAAAGAAATCCTTTTTTATAAGACAGGAAAAGATGAAAAGCCAATCTCCAATAGTAATTACTTCCAGTTTGTACACTCTAAAGTAGCCAAAACAAGATAGACCAGATATTTGCACATAAACCTTGTAGCTACTTAATAATTAACCTTGATCTTTGCATATTATTGACCTCTCTTTCTAATAATTACTTCCAGTTTGTACACTCTAAAGTAGCCAAAACAAGATAGACCAGATATTTGCACATAAACCTTGTAGCTACTTAATAATTAACCTTGATCTTTGCAAATTATTGACCTCTCTTTCTAATAATTACTTCCAGTTTGTACACTCTAAAGTAGCCAAAACAAGATAGACCAGATATTTGCACATAAACCTTGTAGCTTCTTAATACTTAACCTTGATCTTTGCAAATTATTGACCTCTCTTTCTAAATCTTTATGGATCATGCGTAAGTGGTATCCAATAATACCTCTCCTTATCGGACTATATATTCAGTAATCTCCTTTAAGGAGAAATCCTATGAAATTCAGACGCTAATTCTGCAAGGCTAAAGCCTAAAATTAAGTACCCCAACCCTTTCCACCAAGGCTCTATTTGGTTGATACTTTTGCTATTTGTTTTTGTCTATTCAAAATTTGCCATATAAAATAAAAAACAAATAAATAGTCGAATGCAGAAAAATAAATTAATTAAAAATAAATAAATGACTATGATAAAACACCAATTCCTATATAAATAAAAGTAAGTAAGATCATAGTATAATTGTTCTCCAAACAAATTACATCTGTAATCTTTAATTTATAAAAGATATTGCTTATTTTGGTAAACGCTTTTTACTCGTTGGCGAAAGGCAAGCAACAAAAATAATATATGTTTACTCTTTTAAAGAAATCATATCAATTCCAAAATTTTAATTAACTCGGTTAATTATCTTATATTAAAAATCCATCAACAGAACCACAAACAAGAAAGAACAAAAAAAAGCTTTCAAGCAACCAATATCCATAAAGACATGCCCTTCTGCATTAAAATATTACGCTGAAAAATAATAAACAACAAGTAAAAACGACTGGTCCTTATTTAGAGGAAAAAACATTTAAAAGAAGAAAAAGAAATCTCAATCTACAACACCAACAACGAAACATCAGATCACATCATGTGCTCACCATACATGCATGCATGCACATGTTTAGTTTGAATCATGATCCTTAATTCACTTCTTATTCCAAAAAACAAAAAACCTTCTATAATTATTATTAAAGCAAATGAAAAACAAAACCAAAAACACTCACCAAAAACAGATCAGTAATAAACCAAAAAAAAAAAGGTGCCCTTTACAGAAATCAAAACAACAAACACGAATTAAACCATAACACAATTCAAAGCCAAAGAAAAACATATAAAAAAACAAGTCCACGGAACAAACTTCAATCAACATAAACCAATACAGAGAGACTGTTTCTCACTCAAACAAGAGAAGAGGAAGAGAAAGAACTTACCGAGATAACCCAAAAAGAGAAAGAAAGTTCTTTGCGTTTAGAAGAAGTGGAAGTGAAGTTGGAAATTTATGTCTGAACTTTCAAACCAAAGATATGGCACTGTATAGTAGTAAGTGATAGAGCAACGAAGCCAACGTATTTTGGATTAAAGAAATTAATTAAAAAAAAAACAATTTTTTTTTTATTTTTTTAATTTAGAGGTGACAAAAGAACGGCGTTTTCTTTCTCCCGCTTAAAAGTTTTTTCGTATGTTTTTTATTTTGGTTGGGTGAGTTAACGGCAGGAATCAAATTTTCTTAGACGGCGTAAATGACGTCAATGTTGCTACTTTTTTAGAATGACGAGATCATCCTTCTTAGTCATAACTACAAAAGTGTCCGATGTTTTTTCCTTTTTTTTTCTTACCTAATTCTCTATTTTTCAACCCCACGTTCCTTGACTCTTTTCCTTGTTCTCCTTCTTTTTTAAGTTTGCGTAGTGGGGTTTTTTGCTTCTATTGTTGATCTAGCGTGTGGTTTAGTTTAATTCAAGTAAATTACTTAACTGATTTGTTTTTCCTTGAAATGACATAAATAGAATATGCTAAAAAAATCATTATGAGTACCTTTTTCTAATTTTTAAATAATATAATAAATTTTAAAAAAATTGAGCTACGTGTATAAAATAAATAATAAACATTTAAAATAAATAATAATAACCCATCAAAACTTAAGTTCAGATAAGTGGATTAAAATAGGGGAAAATTCCGAGATGTAACCTTAAAAGAGAAGAAGCAGCAGAGATAGAAAAGGGCAGAAGGGCAGATCCGTCCATAGGAATAAAGAATTATGTAAGCAATGAATCAGACATTAAACTAAACCAAGTTACTCCAGAAAGAGTGAAAAAGAGTAATTAAATTTTAATTAAATCAATCAAAGATTTGAAAATATTTGCATGTTCTGCCACTGGATTGGACAGCCAAGACGTGTCCACCCATCCCACCACCTTCCGCAATCAGACAACGTTGACACGTGGGACCCACGCACACCAGTAAGCCGCCACGTGGTCCACCCCAACAGTACTGGGTTCCACGTTAACGGCCCAGTGCCGTTAGTCTGTCGTGGCGTTAGGTAGCAAAAGTGTGGTCCCCTTCCCCAAAGGAAAAGACGACATGCACGGATCTCCGTGACGGCGACCGTCAACGCCCACGTGTCCCTCTAAACATAAGGAGTGAATTATAAGCCGCCC
The DNA here is from genome assembly GCF_053813885.1 of Theobroma cacao. Lineage (NCBI taxonomy): Eukaryota > Viridiplantae > Streptophyta > Magnoliopsida > Malvales > Malvaceae > Theobroma > Theobroma cacao. The sequence goes on from NC_142643.1 coordinate 35,405,710, forward strand.
GGAAAACGAGTGGAGGCCAGCCACGTGGAAGGTGCGTAGAAGCTTTGGGAAGGAAAACGAGTGGAGGGCAGCCACGAGGACAGCTCATCCGTGGGCGTGAAAGAGCAGTGAGGTTTAAAGGGCAAAAAACAACAAACAAAATTAAGGCCGCACTGTTGATGATAAAGTTTCCTTCATGGGATTGTGATTATCAAATTACTTTTGACTTTAGCTGCAGGGTACCTATTTCTGGTAAGGGAATCTCAAAGACCCATTTTCCAACTTTAAGTTATTATTTCAAGTATTCATTATCTTTAGGTAATATTCAGCAATCATAACGAATGAATAAGGATGCAAGAGTGACACGACCCTTCGAATCAAATATCCATTACAATTTAAAAATTACTACTTATAAATTAAAATTATCCCTAAACAAGTCTAACAATGACACCTGTCCAGTAAAGACGAGATTACACAGTTTAATTTAGGTTATTTTTATTAGTTTTTTTCGTCAATTATTTGTGGATCTATGCATGTGAGTGTTAATGTTGTATGTATTGACAAGTAATTGAAAAATTTTAACATGGTTTGTTATTTAATACAAGAATCCTTTTCTCTCTTTAACTTTTTGTTATCCCGTGAATATAAAATCCAATCACAAATTCTCAAAAAAAAATATAAGGTAAATTATAAAAACAATAAATAAAAACAAATTTAATATATGCATCCGGTTCTTTGATTGTTGTATAATTTTTTACTTAAAGAGTAATGTTCGAATTTCTCCTCTCCAAATAAACAAATAAATTAATATATATAATTGGTTCAATATTGTCAAACTATAGAATTTATTAAAGAGCAAATTTGCATTTATAGTACTTTGTATGAAAGCTTTTAGTGGCATACAAAAGGCTTACATATTAAGCACATATTCAAGTTGTATGAATTCTATTTAGTTATAAATTTAACTATTGCTTTTTTCTTTAGAAACAAAATGTAAAGGAAAAAAGAAAAAGAAAAAACACCTAGATACTAGAACAAAAGTGAACAATTAAAATAAAAAACTCACTTACATGAAGACTTTTTCATACTATCATTATTTTTTAAATTTTGGAGAAGGAGAGATTTAGCAAAACATCATGTAGACTTGATTAAACTCACTTAATACAATATTAGATAGTAAAATTAATATTCAACATGATTTTAGATACAACTTGTGTTTGAGGTTAGGATACTTGTTACTCTATTCCATTTATATATTAGTTGATTTTAGTGCGAATACTTAATAAAAACATTTAAAATTTTTCTAATCTTATCACTTAGGGTATTTATTAGTTTAGTCAGTTTTCGATGAATTGTTTCAATTTTGCTCATTCACTCAAGCAAGACCATTTGAGCATTTACAGTAGCCATCATAGCTTCTAGCTCCCCAATTCTTTGATGATCCTTTGGTGCACTTCATGTGATCACCATGTTTGCTTTTTCACTTAGCATATTTCACCTGTGCTCTAATACTAACTGTCACAACCTACGCCTCTTGGCTCAAATACATAATAACTGGTGCAGTGCTTGAGTGGATGCTACCACACAAGTTAGCTAAAAACTCGATTATATCTTAGTAAACATAAATTATAGCCATGAGTTAGTTTATGAAAAGTAACAACAAAATCATAAGGCATAGCGAATGCCATATACGCAACCACTGATTTCAAGCAAAGGAAAAATATTTTATTAATATTGAAAAGGGAATACAAAGGGTACAAAGGGATCAAGAGTATAAACGCGCCATCGTTGGGTTATAAGAACAGCCCTAAATGGTTAGCCATAAACATACCTTAACCAATGAGATAGGCCAACAATCCGTCGACTACTCACCTTCTATCAAGAGCTAACAAGCTTTTACACCTATGCCACCAAGAACCATTACAATGCATGAAATAGGGACACTCCTTCCTTCAAAAGCCTTCCCTTTAAAGACTTAACAAGTTTTTATAAATATGTTACCAAGTGACATTACATTATTTAAAGTGGGGACATTTCCCTTTAAGGTAACTTAGTCTCCTAAATAGTTCTATCCCATCATGGCCTATACAAAGATTGGCTCATGACATCCACCCTCATTTAATTTGTCAACGTCCCCGTTGACTGGTTGTCATGGAATTCTTTGATCTTCTGCTTGAAGGTGCAAAGGTCAACTTTTCTCTCCTAGTTGATTTCATCTACTCCAAGTAGACTTGGAAATTCGTGTTAACGTGTCGTAAACGTGTTAGACACTATTAGACACGAAACATGTTAAGGCTAAACATGAACATGACACGTTTAACATTTGTATCTTAAATTTGAAACACGTACACATACATGTTTAATACACTTGTAATACGACACGACACGATTAACACGTTTATTAAACGTGTTAATATATGACACGACACGATTAATAACACGTTTAACACAATTAAATAAAAATATTTACAATTAAATATAATTTTATTATTTAAATTTAAAATCTATAATTATAAAAATAATTATAATAAAACAAAAATAATAATAATATCAAATAATCACTAAAAGTTAAAAATTAGGATTAAGCATGTATAATTACATTATTCCCTTTATAAAATTAAAAAAACTTATTAAAATAATTATTTAAAATTATTTATATAAGATTAAAATAGTTTTTAACTATTAATTTTTAATAGGTTAATAAATGTGTTACGTATACACGTTTAAACGCGATAATACGATTAAGTAAACGTGTTTAAACGTGTTTGTTGTGTCTGACACAGTTAGACACGAAACAAGTTAACACTAAACCTAAAACCTGTTTAATCCGTGTCTTATCGTGTCGTGTTCAAAATTGCTAGGTCTAACTCCAAGACCTTTCCATTTAACCAAGTACTCTTACGTTGGTCATCAAAAGACTAACATGGTCCTTTCTGCAAGAATCTTCTATACTTGGCATTGTGATGGTGGCTTGTTGCTAATGGTGGCTCTCGTAGCTTGAATTCAATTTGCATCTACTAGATCTGAATGGAATGACTTCAGGTTCCTGATGTGAAATATCGGATGTATTTTCATCCACTTTGGTGGATCAATCTTGTAAGAGGTCTTTTTAACATTGGCAATAATTGTTATCGGGCCTTCATACTTTTGCACTAGCCGTTGGTCTCTTTTTCTTAGGAACCTAAGCTGTTTGGGTACCAATTTTACTAACATAAGGTCACACACCTTAAAGTGCCATATTCATTGATCTTTGTCTACCCACTTCTTCATTTAGCTGGAGGCCTTCTCTAGGTATGCTCGAGCGATCTCCATGTTTTGTCTCCACTTTTTAGCAAAGTTAAAGGCTCATGGGCTCTTCTCTCGATATGACTCCACTAAGATGTGGGAAAGTCTAGGTTATTGCTTAGTGACAACTTCGAAAGGGTTTTGTTAATGGAAAGACAGAAACCAACGAGAATGCTTGAATCTTTACTAGTACCAACTAGACTTTGAGAAAGCATTTCTCTTGATTTATAGTAAACTCCCTAAGTTTGAAGCTATGACATCAATTTTGGTGGTATTGGACCATTTTTTGAAGTATGCAATGTTTATCTCAATCTAGAAATGAAGGAAAAAAATTCTAATTCTTACCAAATGTCATGATTTAAACATTTTTAAATTCATTTACAACATGCTTGGTTGAGGGAAATGGCTATTCCATTCTCTCTTTATTTCAATCACTAATTAAATATTACAATTGGTTTAATGTAATGGCCATTCTGAGGAATGACCATTCCAAAAGATCCTTGAATAGCCAACACTGAGGCCCCCCTTGGTATTGGCTATTTCAAAGAGTTAAGAATAGACTTAAAATTTGATTAGATATAAATATCCCTTAACAATATAAAAAAAATTACTACCTAACCCAGAGCCACACCTAAACCAACCATCTTGAGTTCCTTTCTCTTCAGGACTCCTCTCTTTAAATAGCTATCCACTACCGCACCTCTCTACTACTATCCACTTTTCCATTGTTGATTTCCCCATATGTGGTGAGTTATTCATTGTCTCTCTCTTTTAGCTTGGGTACTTTTTTTTTTGAATAATTTTAGGTTAATCAATTTTTTGTTTCTCTCTTCATCATATTCTCTCCTTCAACTAGACATCCACTGTAACATCTTCCCACTACCATCCACTTTTCCACTGTCAATTTCTTTATCTATGGTGAGTATTGTTTTTCTCTCTCTATTCTGACTTGGGTGTTTTTTGTATGTGCGCCAAATAAGAATCAAACCACCAAGAACTATACATTGAACATAACTAATTTCTCTATGTTTACTATATCTTAATTATTCATAATTTTTCTATACAAGTTTGTAGGGATTGAATGCCCTTAGCTAAGATATGCAGGCTTTACCTTCACATTGATAGTAATTTTGTTAATAAAACAAATCAATTCATTTATCATTTTCACATATGTATCATATATAGTATCTTAATTCTAATTACAGAAATTAATATTGGACAAATACTTGGGTACTATTATAAGATATATATATATATATATATATATATATAATTTAATAAATTTTAATAATAAAACTCCTTTTTACCTTAATATATATATATATATATATATATATATGTACAGTAACAACTAAATAGACCACTAATAATTTTTATGCATAAAAATATGAACTGTCTCTCTAGTTTCTGCTTAGGCTTGACTTTTACTTGGCTTATTAATAAAAAGGTTGAAGGAATATATTTTTGTGTAAAATATTTAAATTTGAATCATAAGATAAGATATTGGACTTATCAATTTATGATGGGAAGTCGAAGCAATTGAAATTAGGTTGTCATCAAGCTAAATCCGTGAAGAATTGAAGATTACATATATTTATTGGATTAGGATATAACATTATTAATTTTCTTCCCTCCAATATTTGTTAATACAAAAAATAGAATACAAAGAGGTTGACATGTGAGATGATGATAATAGAAAGAGTGTCTGTGGCATTCCAAGTTATGCATGTGCCTTACCACCTACTACTACATATTCATATAGATAGGTGCAGATCAAACTTGCTTTATGGAAAAAGGGAATTGGCTGATGTTATAAGTAATTATATAAAACAACGAATGAACATAACCTTGCCAAGCATGTGTAAAACGAGTTGTGCCTCATGGTAAGTTTTTCTAAAATAATAAGAAGCATAAGGATTTTCACTATAATATCATATCAACTAAATAAATAACTTAGTAATTAATGTAGACACCGGTTTCAAATGTGGTTTTTTGTTAGAGCTTGAATGAATGATTGCAAAAAGTTTGTCAAATGCGAACTTGAAGGCCAAACCTCACATAAAATCAAGGATTAAGACTTTGAAGAAAAAATGGACAATTATATATGATATGGTACACGGGAGAGGAACTAGTGGATTTGGTTGGGACTATGAAAGGAACATGATTATTGTTGAAGATCCTGTATGGGATTCTTATATAAGTGTAAGCATGTTGTTTAAATTTTTTTTCCATATGTGTATTTATTTTCTTATCAATTATTATACCTAATAATATTATTTATTTACTTTGATTAGAGTCACAAAGATGCTACTCAATTCAGAAAAAGAATTTTTCCCTTTTTTAGTGAGTTGTTTGATATTTATGCTAAAGACCAAGCAACAGACAAGATGCTCAAACTCTTTGCAGATGTCCTAGATGAAATTGTAGAAGATGTTGCTCATGGGATAGATGAAGGTTCTGCATGTGAACATGTAATTGGTTTGGATGATGTGGATGTCTCTGCTACCCAACCTCAACCATCAGTTGGTAGAAGAAATCAAAATTCTACAACAAGTAAAAAGTGAATGACTAATGACATGAGTGAAGTGGATGGGTTTGAAAAATTTATGGATGTTGCCATTTTATTGAAGGAGAAATTAGAAAATATTGGAAATTCATTAAGCCATGATTTGGGGACTGAAGTACTTGTGCATAAAAAAAAAATTCAAGATTTGAATAGTGCATTACGTGAGGTTGTGGGTTTGAAAGAGGATGAAATTGATGAGACATATTACAAACTTATTGATAATCCATCCCAAATGACTTACTTTTTACTTTTCCCTCTAGCAGTAGACTTAGATGGTCGAGAAAGATTATCTCAAAGCCTTGATGTTAAAATAGTTTAATCTTGCAAGACTTTGTTGTTAATTGTTGAGAACTTAAAAACTTGTTATTAGTTGGTTTGTTTTTCTAGGATAACAATATTATTAAGGATGTTTGCGTTCTTCAATATTATTATGAATGTTTTTGTTCTTGAATATTATTATGGATATTTGTGTTCTTCATTAATATCTTCATCAATCTCATATCATTATGGATGAGGTTTTTGTAAATTGTAATCTATATGATGCCTTAGAATATCTATTGAATTATTGTGTTTTTTCCCTTGTTCTAAATCCAACAGAGACGTGTGGATTCAAAGCAGCAATGAAGCAGTTTAACCCCCAAAGAAATAAAGGAAATTAGTTCCAAAGATATTATTAAACAAAACAAAATTAAAGAGCATGTATTATTAAAAAAATATTATTAAATTATTTTTGTATTATGGTAAAAAAATTACTTGTTTACAATAAAGAGTATTTTTTTTGTTATCATAGTATTTTTGTTTTTAATTAAAAAATCTTTAAATTTTAATAAATGGTATTTTTATCATTTACTCATTATTCTTTAACTATTCTTAAAATTATTCCTACTAACCAAACAATAGAATAAGTAATAATAAAAATTTTCATCTTATTCCATTCCCATGAACTAATTTACATAATAGTTATTTTTTTTATTCTATTCCTTTGAAATGATTATTCCATTCCTATTCTATTCTTTCTAATGAACCAAGCATGCTGTTAGGCATTAACAAAAAACTCTTAGTTATGATTTTGTTATAACTTGACAAAATAAGATATATATAAAGGTTGTCAATTTGAGTTTATTTTGTATTGATGAGTTTTCTAACTTTTTAATACATTTTGTAATATTATATTGTAATTTATTAAATTAATTTTTTTGGTCAAGTTGGGTCATATTCAAATTTTTAATTAAGTATCCACTAAATAAATGATTTCAGATAATTAATAAATTCACTAATTAGTTTTAGTAGGTTATGGAGAATAAAGTTTTAAAAAGTGTCAATTAAGTTTTAAACATCAATAATAAATACGTAAATAACCTAGTTATTACCATTTTTACTTCATGCATAATCATCAAGATAAATGCTCGAGTGTAGAAGAGGGCACTAGTCGATCACAATTGACTAAACCAATCAAAACTAGTTGATCGCAATTGATTAAACCAATCAAAACTAACCTAATTTAATCATTTCAATTCAATTGTTCAATTTCAGTATTTATTTAGTTGAGGAAGATTGGTTTGTTGGGTTATTTGGAAAAATCCTAACTAAATCGATCAGATAACCGAACTATTAATAATATATTATCTTAATTATTTGAATACGTTATATACCATAAATATTGTAATGTTATTTACGTTTTTACCATTCTTAATTTTTCCTCATTTTCCCCGATCCCAAACCCTAAACCCAAATCAACAAATCAAATTCCCCCAAACCCCTAAACCTACCTCTGTGGATTACCGCCCTCGATCGCACCCTGAATTGATTCACCTCTCTCCCCTATCGCATCATCACTCACCTCTAACCCGTCACTCGGATTCATTTCCCAGTGCCCATTGCCCCCCCGCAAATTCTGTACCCTTCCCTTGTTATTATTTGCTAGCTGTGATGGAGACTTGGCGATCTCATGGATAAAGCATTGGTTTATCAAAAGTTTCTTTTATTGCATTAATGGGGTTGGGAGAGCTAAACCTGTTAGTGAAAACGAAGGCTTTGAATTGATATAAGCTAAAAAGTTTTCTTTCTAGTATTGTGGCTAATAATAGCCAAGGAATTCTTCTCGATGACTAGACACTTAACTCTTTTCATCGCCAACATAATTGTTCTTCCTTTCTATGTTGCATCCACTTATGTCAAGTAATTAATTAAACAGAAGAGAGTATCCTTAGAGAAAATTCTTTTTTTCTTTTTTATTTTTATGAGTGGATAATGAAATCTAAATAAACCGATATTTGAATATTAAACGATTTTGATTAATTTGATTCTAAAAAGTAATTTAATCGATTCAATTATATTTTATTAAATGTTAATTTATTCAATTTTTAATTTTTGTTTTACCGAATTGACTGCATCAATCAATTGCTCTCTCCTGGTCCATTCATATTACCATAATTTGTTTGTCAATAAACATATTTTGCATTCTAACTTAACAATTTAAATATGAGAGGTTTTTTGAAATGATTCAAATGATCCAAAATGTGAACCCTAATTTTTCCTTTGTACTAAATAAATAAATTTTGTTTTTGTTTTATTCGCATTTACATAGCCCAATGAGTTTGCATTAAGAGGTATTCTAATGTAAATATTACCTGTTATTTGAATATTTAAGAATAGTGATTAATTTTTACATTAAATTGTTAATATTATCTAATTTTTTTAAACATAGATAAAGGCATTTTTTTTCTAATCTAGTGGGAAGGAAGGTTAAAATTTGCACAAAAAAATTAATATTATTATACCATATTAAAAGATTTCAGGATTTGAGTTGAGGAAAATGCCTCCAATGTCCCCACCCTAAATCTGTCAATCCATCCATGCATGTGTATAGTCTGGTGTCACAAGTTAAGAAACACCAACTGAGTTGACAAAATTACTTACAAACCAAAATAAACCGTAACATCAAATACTGAATTAATGGTTTTTTTTTTTGGGTTCAATTTTATTGGATGCTGGATATATAATAGTGATACCAAAAATATAAATAAATGATTTTTTAAATATTTTAATTATATTTTTAATGACTTTTTAAACTAAATATGATTACAATTTAGACATATAATGAAAAATTTTAAGCCAACTTTATCATCTTGTTATGTAAGTGAATTCAATGGAATTAAAATTATTATCTATACAATGAAAAATCTGTATTATTCATTAATTTATAAATATAATTAAAAATTATTCAGAGATATAATGAATAAAGATATCATTTTTCATAAATGAAAAGTTTTACATACATTCATGCTGATATATATTACAGATAAATTATAGAGAGTATGATTTTATACTAATATCAAAAAATCAGTCAATGTTACATGAGCTGCGAAATTAAAATCTTTCAATCTTTTTATATATATTAGGATTAGGACAGATTTATCAAAATAGAGATGCGACGAGAAAAACTAAGTGGCAACCCTCACCTCACCGCAGGCAGGTATATAGCTTCATGGTAAGCAAAGCGCAAGCTGATTTGGATGGTAGAGGAGCTGCAAGCCAACTAAGTTCCTAGAGGAATGGCCTGCAATTCTTCAATGCTGGTTATTAGTGATACCAAGGTTCCTAAATATACAAAGAATACAACCACAAAGTTAAATTGAGAATCTCTTGACCTCTCCACAAGCCAGAGCCAGTATCATCTGGATTTTCAAGAAGAAATCATAAAGAATGCGATGGATGCATGACATATATAGGTTGTGGCTTTTCATAAAAAGAGTGAAATGATGGGCCTCAGGCTTCCATGACCAATTATTTTTTAAGCTCAAAGAGTGGGAAAAAACGTGGACAATTAATAATGATAAGAGCATGTTTGGTTTAATTCTTTTTAACTTAAAAGTTATTATAAAATTATTATAAAAATTAATTTTTTAAAATTAAACTAAAACTGTTTACTAAATTGTTTGAAAAAATAAATTATATAATCTTTAATTTTAGTTAAAATTACTATAAAGTATATTTATACTATTTTCAATCATTTAATAAATCAATACGGAACAAATTTGCTTCGAGCTTATATACGATTTTTGATATTAAAAGTAAAGAAATTCATACAAAAATAAAATAGCTCTCAAACTTTGTAAAGTAGTAATAATATTAGTTTTTTGTTACTCTAGCAAGCAATTGGATCATAATGCTTCAATTCCTCGACAAAGAAGAAAAAAATAAAAACTGTATATTTGACATTAAAATCATTTTTAATGAAAAAGAGAGCAAACCTTTAAATAGTACGTGAATATAATTTTGAATTTTAGGTTTTCTTTTTAAATTTTTGTAAGAACAAAAAATTTAAATTTTGCTATTTTGTTGTTGAGTTTTTTTTTTTTTAATAATCTTTGTAGAGATAGGTAAAAGAGAGAGATTGCGATTTACGCTGGAGATGAGTGATTTGGAGAAGAAGGGAGAGGAGAGGGAGAGTCTATTGAGAGAGAAGATATTTTTTTAAAAATTGGTGTGTTTTTAAAAAAAGAAAAAGAAAAATTCCTCTCTAAAACTTTTCTTTAAGTTTTTTTTTTTAATTTTGTTTTTTTAAAAAACCTATTTTAAGAGATTGTCAAAATTCTTATTTAATTTGACTGACTTTTACTTTTAAAAAATAAATAAATTAAAAAAAATCATACCAAACAAGCACTAAATATGGTTAATGTACAGTTGGTTTCAGTGGCATATAATGAAGCAATGTGTGCAAAAGAGATGAAGTAGGAAGCCTGTCTTCATCTTCAATAAATATTGCCAGGAAAGACTAGGGAGAACGGCGGCTTTAATGTTTTTCTCCTTCACTAGTGAAATTTGGTGTTTAATGCTCCGGGGTGGTCGATGCAACAATAAGGATAGGATACTTTACATCATCTCATGGCTTAAAGTTTGGGGGAAAACAAAGAAGCTTGTGGGTGGGTCAGTCATATGCCTTATCCAATGGGAAAAAACGGGGTTAGAATAACACAACATAATAATTGAAGTTTGGTGATAGCAATAGCAAGGCATTACAAGTCTATTCCACAACGCAGTAGGAATAAATAGCATACGCATGTGTTATCAAATGTGTGGATTAACTATTATAAGCACATTATACTTTAAAAAAGAGAGAGAGAGGCCGCTTTTTATAGCTTGTCAACCCCAATAAAATGAAGATAAACCAGCTTCTTTCACCCTTCTTTTTCAACTTTTTCAAGGCAATAATGAGGAGATAAAGATGGTGACCTACTTAGCGAGCGGCCGAAGGCTGCTGAGCTGCTGCCTGCGTATTTTGATGGCATTGGGTTACCAAGGGGGAGGGCCATTCCCATTCGCCGGTTCTTTTTGGGTCTAGTCAGCAAGGGTTTACGAGGCGTGAGTCTGAGCATATTCTTTTTGTTAGTTTGGATTTACTGGGTTCAAGTTGACAAATGACACTCAGCAAATATTAAAATAGTAATTTACATATATTATATCTCCTAAAGTGGTTCAATGAGAATATATCTATATATAAAAATTTTTTCCTATTAAGTATGGTACTATTATTCTTCAAGTGTGCAAAAAATGTGAATGAGCTTATCTAATGGAATCAACAAAATGAATTTTTAGTTCTAAGGGGACATCGCAGTTGTGAACGTCTAATGATTACACTTCCATGTGCAATGGAAGGTGGAAAAACAAAATTAAAGAGGAAGGGATAGACGAAACCAAATCAACAAAAAGGTAGTAGATTTTCTTTCAAGTTTTTAACACTTTAAAATTGTCTTGTTATCACATATTACTACTTCACTCACTCTCTGCGGCCGAATTTACTCACTTTCAAATATGTAAGGTTTAACCTTTTGCAGTTATACTTTTAAAAAAAAAAATTTCACAAAGCAAAAGATCAAATCGTAAAGAAAATCATGTCTATGTTAATGTACAATTATTAGTGTTGGGATGCTTGGTTTTTCAGGAGACTCGCATTTCAAGTAATATCATGTTCTGATTAAAAGCTAATCTGTGTTCAATTAGTACACCTTAAGGGAATTTTTGTAGGGCCAGCCAGTATTAAGCCCGTTAAAACAAAATCAATGTACTTCCAAACGTCTAACATCGGCCTGCCCAAATCGCTCCAACGCATGCAAAATCAATGATCACCATAACGGTACCTTGCCTCTCAACTTATAAAAGGAAATCTACTAGTAGATAGCATACACTACAAGAAAACAGGGCCTTCTCTGACGGAAAAAACCCGTCACAGAAAATTTTCTAATTGTTGCAATCTATAGGAGGATTACTATTGCAATTATATCGAATTATGCCAATCATTTACGCCACAATTTCACAAGCGTCCTTTGTGATTTAGTTGCGTCGCCACTTTTACTAGGAAAAGAAACAATAATAGGCCCATCTCAATCTATATTTTGACGGCCAAGGCATCTTCGGATGTTTTATATGATATTACTAGTAAGAATCTATCAAGCAATAACATTAAAAATGTAAAGAAACAATTTTACAAGTATTCCTCTAGAGATATAGAATCAAAATAAATTATTATCAAAGGGGTGGGGGGGTGTGGGAATGGTACAAGTAAAACACTCACCTTTACAGACAAATCAAAACAATATCGGGGCCCTCCCTCCAGCTTTTTCCGTGAGTTTCTCACCACCGGTAGCAATGGGTGGGGTCGGATCCCAGGCAGGAAAGAGTAAACTTTGAGCAACCTAGATCAGGAATGATGACAAATAAGCACCTGCGCCCTGAATGCTCAACCATTAACGCATTAAACTGCAGTTTTGCACACATGTGGAGTGATCATTTGGTAGCTGGCACAGTGAGGATGGTATGGATCATTGAAGGTTTCCATTTCCGATGGTTTTGCGCTCGAATTCCTTGATGGTATTGGCTAGCTTCTTCATATTGTCATCGTAGACATAGGGTAGCTTATTGAACCAAGTGACATTGTTCTTGGCAGAGAGAGGAAGGAATTCCCTACATAGCTCTTGGTGTACGGTAATCGTGTTGTGATAGTGATAGTAACGAATCTTTGTCTCTGTCTTGTGTAATGTCTTCCCAATCACATTCTCCGACATGTGCACCCCTGTAGCATAGGCATTCTTCGCCTGAATCGCGTATTTCCTGTCCCGCCGAATTCCGGTTCTCGATTCCCTGAAGAGTAGCTTTTCGAATCCCCATTGCCTGCCCCAACGTATGAATGTATGAATAAAATGTGCAAAGGAATTTGGACAGATGCAATTGAATCAAATGTGCAAATTCATTTAATTTCTTTTCCAGTGAACCAAATGAAATGGGGCTTCTTTTTTTGGTTAATTAAGCATATCCAAAATCCATATCTAGAAAGACCCCTCCTTTCATCTCCGTTTTTTTTTTTTTTTTTTAAGAACATAATGACAGAAATACCGTACTTGGCATAAAAATTGAGAAGCAAAGTTGTTAAGAGAAAATAAGCATATGGAGAAATCTACTTGAGATTACCTGGAATATTGTTCAGAGGAATTATTCAAGCAGAGCACACTGGACATTGGATTCTGCTCAATAGTAAACTGTGTATAATCGGAGAACTCATTCAGCACCGATTCCAATGTATTCCCATCAGGCAAATAAATATACTCGTCCACATCGAAGAAGAAAGTCCAATTGGCAGCGTGTCGATAGCGGTGCAGACAATCATTCACCACCAAAAACTGGTTATAATAATACCCATCGAATTCCGCCTGGTCTCGGATGTCCTGCATCGTAGCCCTCCCTGCTCGCACCCAAGGGTCGAGCGCTGCCCTGACCTCGGGCGTGACCCCACCCGCATCATGAAACACAAAATGCGAGTTTGGTCCAAAGAACCAGGCGTGATAAGCCATCCATTCCCTCATCCTGTCAGCGCTCAGGTTCCCATACAGAGACGACCCACAGTACAAGTATTCGTACTGAAAAGGTGAGTGGTACTTGGATTCATTGTAAGATCCAGGGGCCTCCTCCAAAGCTGTGAATTTCTCGTACTTTCTTTGGGACTCCCCGTAGTAAGCGTTTATCATCAGCTTCCCACCGAGGTTGTCTTGGTTTGGGTTGAAAGGAAAGGTGCAATTCACCACCAACACTGTGTAGACACGCCCATACCCCCAATCCGGAAGCATTTTGTAGGCCTTGGCCCTGTAAGATGACCCGTTGTTTGAGATCCACTCGCATTTGTACCACGGCCGCCCGAACACGTGAATGGGCTTCGAAGCCAAGCCCACCACCGCGAACGTCGTAGGACCGCCCCTGTACGCACCCATCCGCACAAACAAAGCAGCCGCGTTACCGTAAGCCTCGAACACTCGCTTATTTGGGTCTCTGGGTTTAGCTTTAGGAGCCGAGTAGTACTTCTTCTCAGCTACCGGAGTTGCTGTATAAGGGAGTGATACATTGGTGGCGAGTAGACTGGTAGTGGCGGCGGCGGCGGAGGTGAGAGAAGGAGCAGAGCAGGGACGGGTGGTGGAGAGTAGGTTTTGGTAGTAAGGAGGAAGATTCCAGAGAAGCATAACCAAGGTGAGCGCTAGCAATGTAGCAACTAATGGTTTTGTTTCAAAGCAAACGAATAGCTTCCCAAAGCTCGCGGCGGTGGAAGGGGCGGAGGAGGGCGCCGCTTCCTTCCTCATTTTAGTGTCGCTTGTGGCGGTGATGGTGGTTGTTGTGACGTTAATTCTTTATTGATGATTTCTAATTGCTCCCCCAAGAAAAAGAGAAAAGAAAGAAAAAAGAAAAGAAAAGAAAAGGGGGGGCAAGGGTCAAATGAGGGTCATACCGACACACTATATTTTTACTCCGCTAACAAACACTAAAGAAGAAAGGCAGTCTCCTCTCCCCTCTGTCTTTGCATCCTCTTCCAAGCCATTAATTTATCAATATTATATATGGGATGGACATGGTATTACGGGTTTTGGGTCTTGATCTGCTTTTATTTACCAAATTGACACTGTCCCTTTTAAAAGTTATTTACTCTATCTGGTTCGTTTGTATTCTAGTTTAAGGGTTGGAAATTAGCAACCCTCAAAAGCACGCCCCCATTGGTTAAAATCTTTGAAAGCAACAAAAGAATGATGATGATGATGCCCAAACTACCAAGATTTCTGGAATTTCCTTTTCGCTCTTACAACGGCCATCCATCCCGAACAACTGCAGTCATCCAACTCCATGTTCTTAATTATCTGCTTTACATTACCATTACCCACCCATCTGCTTAACGTTTTTCTCTTGTTGTTTTCAATTGGCCGACTGTATCCACTAGAGGAACAGGCAGTAATTTAAGAACATCCTGGTTTTTCTTCCAAAAGTGGAAGTCATCCAATCCGCATATGGCCTCCAAAGGACAAAAGCAAAGGCTTAGCAGTTAGCAATCCCCCTTTGCTCCACTTTTCCTTCGATACAAGCTTACAAAGTATGCTCATTTCTCAGCATACATTGCCTCCCCGGTGTTGAATTTCTGATTCTGTACTTTGTGCAGTGTCAATTAAAAATAATTAATCTGATTAAATCAATTTTTAATTAATAGCATGTGAATAATTAGAATACTAAAAATATATAAAAAAAAAAAATAATTGTTGGCGTTTGACTATAGACAAACGATTCCGGATCAACATATGCTGGTGCTTTGCTTTCCTGGAATGAAACATTACACTAATTTTTCAGCACCATGAATTAATTTAATTTATCGTCTATGATTGTGGATGTCAGCAAAGTGATTCTTCCTTTCTCTAACCTATTAAATTTGTTTTTTTTAATGTAATAATACATGATTATAAGGGATCAATAGATTTGTAAAGCCTAGGCTTTTTTTTTTTAAAAAAAAAAGACATAACGCATTTGTGCAGGAGGGTCATAATTCACCATGAAGGTCCCATGTGCAGGCCACTACAGCACAGAATTACAGCAATCATTACTATATCTTTTCTTGCTTATGAGAAAGAAAATGCCAAAACCTTAATTTACATTATCATGCCAATAAAATTATTCATTTTCCAGGAAACTCCCAGACACAGAAAACCGCATCTATTTTATTACAGGCAAACGGAGGTAAGAGGACCAGTATATCTAACTTCCACCAAAAGACACAAAAAGGCCAAAAAAAAATCTTGATATTTCGAATAACAATTATAATATTACTCACAATTTTATTCAATATAAGAAATAAATAAGTAGCATAGAGTCAATGTATTCCTTCTTATTATTATTATTATTATTTAATAAAGAAGATGGAGCTTTACTTGAGATTGGGTAAAGAAATAAAGGTAAAATATAACGCATTTTCATGATTCATTGGTGGGATGAGACGCTCGATAGCTGATCCGGCAATACCCTAGAAAGAAGAAAAAGAGAAACGTATTTAAATTTGGGACAGCGAAAATCAATTGATTTTTAATAAATGCTATCCAAACTTAAGCTATAGAGTTGGCTCGGCACCATAATTATTCTGTCTTGGCTGATGTTGTCTTTTAAAAATCTTTCATGCGTTAACTGATGACCAAAGAAACCAGGTGCAGTGTTGAGGGTAAAATCCGAGGAGGAGGAGGAGGAGTCAAATCTAATGATTAGATTCGATTTTACTTTGCTAATGCAACTGATATGTGTCGGTGGTTACAAATGGCAAAAGATTAACGAGTTAAAATCCTGATGGATGATGAACAACAGCTTCAAAATTTTGTGGGATGGCTTGATAGGATCTGTATTTAAAGTGACATCTCAATTATTTGTGGGGACACCTTGGCTTTGGCCCTTTTGTTTTTTTTTTTTTTTTTTTTTTAATTTTAATTTTTTTAATGAGCTATGAATATTCGGGCACTGCCGATTCCTCTACCAGAAGCTGGAAAGGTTTTGCGACCTAACAGAAATAATTGAAGAAGGCGGCCCCTTCGAGTTAAATCCCATCTTTTTGTTTTCCTCACTTTGTGGTTTACGAACTTGCGACTGTCGGTAGGGGACGCTGCGTTTTGACAGCCAACGAGACAATTCATCCTTTTAACTGAAAATAAGTAAAAGGGTGTATTTAATAATTTGATGAATATTTATTTTATTTATTTATTTTTATTTTTCATTTTTAAAAAATGAGGTTTACAAATTGATCAAGGAAGGAGCATGAGACATGGTTGCACTTGCATCCGTCCTTTAAGGTGTGTGCGTTTGTCTAAAAACTAGATTTCAGACACTTGCCACCACGTGAGTGAAAGCAAATGAAAGTGATTTTCTGTTTTTGATAAAATGATAGTTTTTTTAGGTACAAATGAAATTAAAAAAAGACACGAGACTTAATTTTAATCTGAAGAAGAAACAAAATTATATAATTATTTTTAATTTTTATATAATATCTTATAACGTTAAGTTATATGAAATTCAATAATTTATTTTATAGGAATAATAATGATAACAATATAAAATAATCAAAGAATTACCAATTATATTAACAACCAAATGTCAGCTAAGCCTAAGATATATACATTTGGAACAAATAGACTATACTCTGATTCAAAATTTAAGTTAGCCTTTGCCAAAGGACTTGCATTATGAATATGAATAATTTTAACAAAATAATTATGGACTTTTAAACCCTTTTCTATTTTTATCGCTAGAGGCGGTGGAATTAACTTGTTGAGCCAAATTTTGGTGGTGAATATGAATAGCCTTCTCATCACGGGACCTTTTCATTATTCCCATCTAATAGTATCTTCATTATAATATTTATTATTATTGGTGGCTGCTGTCCAAGGAAGCTTTTTTATGACCAATTGACCAGGGACCACGGTTCCAATGAAACCGTAATGAAAGTATCTGTCTCGAGTTGTCGTCATCATTTTCGGAAGGCCTAACCCTGTTCCCTAGTTGCCTTACCTTTCTCGTGTTAGGGCCTTCTGAACTCAAATGAGGCCCAATTCAATATGTACATAAGCTGCAGTGATTTGAGCCAACTTGGAAGTTGGACCCAACGATCTATATGTCTCTATTAGGGCTTTGGGCCCCAAGTCGGTAGATTTTTACTCGTTTCCGGTGAAAGTATCTTATTGGTCCGTGAAATTTTATTCTCTTACCAAACAGTGTAAAAGTAATTTTACCACTCAGATTGAAGAAAATGTTAGTAACTTTCCTCATACCAAATGTCCACATTCATTTTAAGATTTAATGTTGAAAGATTTTATGTTGTTGTATGAATGAAAAATATGTTTATTTCACTTATCTTGAAAGTACAGACATTCCTTTTATATATATGTTGTTCTGGATAAAAAAAGAGGAAAGAAAAAACTGAAAATAACTAACTAGAATTCAAAAATAAAACTAACTGCTTCAATTTGTGATCAAGATAAAATTTAGACAATAATTATCTCCTGTGCTAACACGTGATCTTCTTCTTCATGACTTGTTTCTGCAATTCAAGTTTTTCCTTCTACACTCAAATCAACTTCTGTTTCTCTATCATTATTGTTGATACTCTCTTTCAAGAGGAATGTGACTATTGTGAACATTCATCTTGCCAAGTAATTTATAAAATTGTTTTGGCTGCAATGCCTTAGTGAATAAATTAACAATCTAAAAATCAATAGAAATATGTTTTGGTTCAATAGTTCTTGCAAGCACCTTATCTTGAATGAAATGGTAGTTCATTTCTATATACTTTGTACGTTCATGAAAAATTGGATTTTTGCAAATGTATATGGCAGACTGATTGTCACAATAAAGTTTCACTATAGCATCATGATTAATCTCAAAATCTACTAATAGGTACTGTAACCATATAATTTCACAATAAACAGATGCCATGGATCGGTATTTTGCTTCTATTGAACTGCTTGCAACAACTGATTGCTTTTTAGATTTCCAACTAACCAATGAATCACCAATAAAGACATTAAAACTTGAGACAAACCTGCAGGTACCTAGACATTTTGCCTAATCACTATCAGAATAAGCTACAATGCACAAATCTGATTCTGATTTCATCAAATTTCTTGACTTGGTGCTATTTTCAAATATCTCAACACTCTGTATGCTGCCATTAGGTGTTCATTCCCAAGTTTATCCATGAACTATGACATAACCTATACTACACAAGATATATCTGGCCCGGTGAATATCAAATACAAGAGTTTTCTCACTAATTGTCTATAACTTGTAAGATCAACTATTTTTTCTTCATCACTGATTCTGCTCAACTTGTGATTATAATCAATAGAAGTTATTATTGGCTTAGCTTTAAGTAATCCATACTCCTCTAAAAGTTATAATGTGTACTTCCTTTGACAAATAGATATACCTTCTAAAGATCTTGCTATTTCAATACCAAGGAAATATTTTAATGATCTAAGATACTTCAACCTGAATTGTGTACTTAGATATTTTTTAACATTATTAGCAACATTAATTGAAGAACTACCTATCACAATGTCATCAACATAAACTAATAAGGCCATAAAATCACCATTTTTAGTAGTCAAAGTGAACAATGAGTAATCCGACCTTGATTGTCAAAATCCATATTACAGCAAAGAAGTAGTAAATTTCAAATTCCATGTTTAGAGGCTTGTTTAAGCCCATACAAAGACTTATGTAGCCTGCAAACTAGTTTAAAATAAGGTGGATACTCCCTCTTCACATCATAACCTTGAGAAATTTTCATATAAACTATTTCTGTTCAATCACCATTTAAAAATGCATTATTAACATCAAGTTGAGACAGAAAATTGCCTTTTTGCAATTACCAAAGCAATGAAAACTCTCACTATTGTTTGTTTTGCAACAGGGCTAAAGATTTATTGATAATCAAAGCTTTTTCTTTGATTGTAACCTTTAGCAACCAATCAAGCCTTGTATCTTTCCACATTGCCATTAGCATTCATTTTGATCTTATAAACCCATTTGCAACCTATAGCATGTGCATCAGCAGGCAAAGGCATTATACTGCATGTGCCATTGTCTTCCAAGGCATCTAATTCAAGTTACATTACATCTCTCCATTTAGAATATCTGATATCTTGATCATATGAATGTGGTTCAGGCACATGAGATAGGGATGTCGTCAAAGCTTTGTGTAGAGGTGAAAGTTGATGACAAGAAACAAAATTAGTAATAGGGTGTGATGTAGTAACTCTAACATGAGAAGGAAATTCTATTTCATAGGCTTCCAAATACTCAGGTACATGTCTAACTTAGCTAGTTTTCCTAAGAGATGGAGTGAAAGAATTATAATTAGTAGAATTTAAGTCAACAGTAGGTGAGGTAGGTACACGATTAACATTCCTAGGTGAGCAAGGTGAATTAGGAGAATTTTGAACATTTTCAAGTAAAGCATCATTATTGAAAGACGAAACAGGTAACTGTTAATCGTGTACCTACCTCACCTTAGAACTAATGAGTTTACTTATTGATGTAAGATTGAATTTGAAGCTAAATACACACAGAACATGCTTCAAAGCAAGGAAGGACGTTATTTTAACAGTTCTTACATGTGTGACTATAGCCTTTTCATCATTTGGTAACTAAACAAAATAGTTACTAACTGGTATGCAATCAACAAAACTATTCAATGAACAAGAGATATAATCTGAGGCACCAATATCCATAATTCAGGAATTATGTTTAATTATGACATTATTGACATTTTTGGACTTATTTGAATGATTATGAATTGTATTGAATGAGGTGTGACCTGAAACAATACTTGCTAAGGTTGAATTTACTAAGGATGGTTGTGTCTATTGTGTGTTTGATAAAATGTTGTTACCATCAGTGCCAAAACCATCTTTATTTATGAGTGGAATAAGCCTTTGCATTTGATGCTTGATGAGAGACATTTGACTACTTGATTTAGTAGAACCATTCTCCTAGAGATATTAAGTTGAATTTTTGCTACTATATTGTTAACAACAGAATTACCCTTCTTGAAAGTTTTGATTGTTGTTTTCCCTTTTGTGAACTTAAAGTCCTCAAGAAATCTAATTATTTTATAGCATTGTTCCTTAACATGTCCTTCCTTTCCACAATGGCTACATGTTAAGTTTGACTTGGTCATTTTCTTGCCAATCTTTGTTGTTGCTATAGCAGATGATTTAAGTAGAGGCTGTGATTGAATCAACAACTTTCTTTAGGATTTTTCTTGAAGAACCAAGTTGTAGGCTTCATCTACTGATGGGAAAGGCTTCGTTAATATGATTTGAGATCTTAATATCGAATAGGATTCATTGAGTCCATTGAGAAAACAAAACGCAGTATCCTTTTAATACAAATTAATATATTTTTGGAAGCAGATGTGGTTACATTCTTCACATTCACATTAAGGAAGAAGATAATAAATTTTGAGTTCCTCCCATAGGTTGTTAAGGTCAGTGAAATAAGTGCCTATAGATTTTGTCCCTTGAGTGATATTGCAAAGCGCAAATTACATATTATAAATACGTATGTCATCAAGTCGTGCAAACCTCCTTTTAAATGTATTCCAAATTTCAATTGCAAAGTCCATGAAGAATATTATTGAGGTTATAGGTGGTGTGATGGACTCAAGTAGCCAGCCAACTACTAAGTTGTTACAATAAGTCCATACTATATATAAAGCTTTACCAATGAAAAATTTTCCATTGGTAAATTATGCTGGCAACTATAGACGGAATACCAACAAAGTTGTCTCCATAGTATTATGTTGTCAAATTTACCACTTAAGCGCACGTATCGTAACAAGTAATATAATAATAAATAGAGTGTCAAATCCTATAAAGAATTGAACTAACTTTTGCTAAGTATTAAAATTAATGCAACCCAATTTTATTTAAACAATTAAAACTAAGTGATTAATTAAAAGTAGAATTAAAATAACAAAACTAAAACTAAGAACTAAAAGCAAGTTTTAACTAGAAAATAAATTAACTAACAAGCCTAAGATTACAATATCTCTTAACACTTCATCTGAATCTTGTCTCTTTCTACATAGTCAATGGCTTATGTTGCTAACCTAGAGTCTCAAATTATTTATAAGTTTTTATCGAGGTTCTTATAAAAATATATTTTCTAATTAATTTACTATATGTCTATGTAAATTCAATTGAAAAAAGATTCATTAAGTTCATGCTTTAACCTTGATTATATATGACATATATGTATATATCTATCCTATATGGAAATCAAATCACCTAATCAACTAAGTGAATTCAAACTATGTTATTCCATTCATGGCCTACCTTAAACTCCTTTCGTCAAGTTATATTTAGGTTTCCAAATCTACTAATTGATGGTAAAGCAATTAGAAGCATTAAACATAGAATTGTAATAAACAACTCATATTCCATTGATCATAAACAAAAGAAAGATAAAGAATTCAAACTATATGTTGAGTTCAATTGAAATCCTAGATAAATAAATTTAGTTCATAACTATTACTAAAAACGTCATCCAAAGAAAATTAACCATCAAAACAAGTCAAAGAAAGTGAAAGAAGAACAAAAATAAAGAGAGAAATTAAGATTTGTTATATCTTGAATATTTAATCTTCTTCAATTTTCCTTGCTTTCTTACTTTCTTGACGACTATTTTTTTCTCCACAAAACCCTCTTTGAATGTTCTCTTAAATTGCTCTCAAAGCCTATTTTAAATAGCCTTTAAAACCCAAATTTTATAAAAAATCAAAAAAATTGAATGTCGTGTTATCGAACTAACGTGTGGCCTTGCTTCTTGGGCGCCACATCGCCTTACTAATAAGTCTTAATATGGACTTCATTGAACCAAGTGTTGGGAACGGCATGATCAAATTAAACGCAATGGAATGAAACAAAAAAAATTGTAAACGAATAACAAAAACATGTTGCACCTACCATAGATCTCCTTGGTGGTTTTAACATAAACAAAACCACAAGAGAGGAATAATAAAAAAAAATATTACCTTTACCAAGTGATGTGGCTATCACGATGGTACCTTTTCCTTGTCCAACTTGTGAACATTACAAAGGAAGCAAAGAATCTAAGCCACTTTGTAGACACTTAAATAAAAAAAATTAAAATTAAACTAAATAAAAATAATAATAAATTAAAATATTAAAAAAAAAAAATGGGGATGGCTGGGCGTACGCCCAGCCATCCCTTCGCCATCCCATCCCCCACCCACTACGCGGGATGGGGGGTTCTGGCCACCAACTCCAGGGGTGCCAGAACCCCCTCGCCGGGTTGTCCAAAAAATTGGACAACCCGGCTCCTTAAAACCCTGCAAACCCTGCAAAAACAAAGAAGACAGCAGTTAGCCACAAGGAGAAAAAGAAAAAAAACAACAAAAACAACAACAACAAAAAAGGAAAGAGGGGTGAGATCTGAGAAGAGAAAGCGAGAGAGAGAAAAAGAAGGAACGGTCGGAAAGAGAGGGTTCGGCCGACGTAAGGAGAAGAGATCCGCCGGGAGAGAGAGAAGAAAGAAAGAAAACCGAGAAAAGAAGAGAGATCTGCCGGGAGAGAGAGAAGAGAGAAAGAAAACCAAGAAAAGAGGAGAGGGCGCCGGCGCCGGCGAAGGGAGAAGAAAAAGATTTCTAGAGAGAAGGGAGAGGGTGCGGCTAGAGAGAGAAACTGAAAGGCTGAAAATGAGAGGAAAAGACAAAAACGGGACTTATATACCCGAGTTTAGGGCTTAAAACGACGTCGTTTCGGCAGAGGGAAGAATTCAAAGGGTCGACGCCAAAACGACGTCGTTTGAGGGAGTCCCCAAAGCCCCAAAGCGGCGTCGTTTCAGAGAGGCAAGCAGAAGCTGGAAGGACCAGGCCAAACGACGTCGTTTTGAGCGGCTTCGCAGGCGTCAAAACGGTGCGTTTTGGACTTTACCTTGCGGGCTTCCAGAAGCAGGCCTGGCATAGTGGATTTGGGCTCCCGCGGGCCGCCGAGTTGGGCCGATCGCAGCCCAAGAAGGTATAACCTTTTTTTTGTTTGTTTTACTTGGGTTCTTAATGTTGGGTCTAGCCCATTGTAATTAAAATACATTCTTTTTAGGAAATAAATATTTAAATAATATGGGCATTTATATTTAATATTAAAAATAAAAAAAATAATAATAAAAAATAATGATAATAATAATAATAAAAAAAAATAACTAATAATAATAATAGTAATTCATGATGCAAATATACATATATATGTTATATTATATTTTTAGATAAAAAAATAAAAAATAAAAAATATATAAAATAAAATAAAAATAAAAAATAATGATAATAATAAAAATGAAAAATAAATAAATAATAATAATAAATAATATAATTGGGAGAAAATATTTGAGTATTACCGCCAAAAAGGGGGCATGTTTCGGGCGGATGTTTTCCGAGTACGAAATTCGAGACGGATTTTCACCGAAGCGTCGGGATAAATCTGAACTCTAAATTTCAAAACCCATTAAGTCAAATAGTCATTATTAGAAAATAATATATGTAGAAAGATTTTGTTAATTCAAATAAATATTACTAAACAAAGTTAAATTAATCGTTTAAAAGTTAATTAATTAATTATTTAGATAAGCTTTGTAAACAAGTAAAAAAATTGACCAACAACAAACATGGATTTAAATAACCAAAAAATAAAGTATATATAAAAATAATAAATAATAAATAATAAATAATAAATAAATAACCAAAATTTTTTAAACAATCAATAAACGCGTGCATATAGATACCATTATTTTATACTGTCATTGCATGCCACTCATATTTTGCAAATGGCGTGGGAATCCCGATGATGGGATTTTCCCGAGGAGCTTGTAGAGACGAGTTCTTCCGGGGATATCTCTAGGTGAGGAAGATTTCGAGACTTCACCAAAGCGTTGGGATAGTCTTCGAATAATTTTCCAATAAAAGATTACCGATTCCATCATTTAAAATAAACAAGTCACGACATCATTCTACGTTTGCATCATATGCATACGTAAGACCAAGTGAAAAACTCAGTCTGACAATTCAATAAAATTTTAATTAATAAAAGAGGGATTAAACTAAGAAAAGGCTATATTAAGATAACTTAAGATTAAATGGTACCGTTCGTAGAACGGGCGTCACGGAGGTGCTAACCCTTCTCCGTGCGTAACCGCACTCCCGAACCCATCTCTAAAAAACGTGGACCAGTTCTCGTTCTTTCGACGGACCTAAAATTAATTTAGGACTTCGTCGATTAAGAATCGGGTTAATAGGTGACCAATCACACCTAGATAAAAAAGATTGGTGGCGACTCCCACACCTTGCGATTTTAATTTTCGCTCCGCGTCTGGCGGACGGGTTCCCGGACCCGCACGTCACGACACACTTAAATGCTTAACCTCTAACGGTTGCACACACAGTTGCACTTGAACCTTTACAAGGAGGGAGATTTCTCAACTATGCCTTTGTGCTAGAAAGGTGGACAACAACTTGTCCTTTCCACACAATCACACTCTTCCTAGCTGAATCGCAATCACACTCTTTCAAGTCACTCAAGAAAGTGAGCGGTTACGCTTTTTTTATTAATTTTCTAACAACTAAAAAAAACCTAACTTGTGTGTTTCACTTGTGTTATGAGAAGTAATTAAAAAGTGATATTTATATCTAGGTTAATTAACTTCTTAAATTGTAAATAAGGCCTCAATATTATAATCTTTTATAATATTGGCCCAACACTTAATTAAACATTTTTAATTAAGTCATTGTAAATTAAAATTAAATTAAATTTACTTTATTTGTTTGTAATTAAGACTTTAATATTATAACTAATTATAATATTGGTATTATACTTAATTAAATTATTTTAATTAAGTCCTTACAAGTTAAAAACCTAGTGTATGAGTTAAGTTTAACTTAAATAATCACACTTTCAATTTAATTTATAATGCAACTTATTGTGTGTGACGCATTAGGTTCCTAACATGCTAACAATAGAATTAAATTATAATTTTTATTAAATTAATTAATTCAATTTCATAGATCAAAATTGGCATCTAGTAATGTATCATGGCCACTTAATTGTTAGGAGAGTCAAAAGGTTATTTGACAACCTTTTACTGTACAGTCTATTAGTGTAATTCATTCCCTCATCATATATCTCGAAAATGATAAGAGTATGGTGCAGTGTCTACTCTTATTGATCTCCATATTCTTTCTTGAAGTTAGAACATTAACTTTATAGAGACTTATAAAACTCTTTTTCATAATCTCTAAGTTGCTTTGGCTAAGGACTTCAATAAGCTAATATTAACCAAGAACTGTTAAGATATCTCTCCAAAATCACTTATGGTGATGATTTCTTTCTTAACTATTCGTTTGCTTTCACATGCTTCATGCTTGTCGCATCTCAGTTCTTGGAAGGATCGTGACTAGCATATGAACCCTTATGAGTATGACCCGACAGGCCCAAGCATACCTCTTAATCTTAATCAATCGTCATTCGCATGTAAGCATAGATAAATGTAAACATAAGCATCCATGCATAGGCGTAAGTACATGATTATGGACTTCTCAACATAAAGGTATACGTGTTTCTCATTCATAAAATATGTACCTAATTGAATCAATATAAAATCAGTAATGGCATCCTAGATGCCTATATAGGCTAGCAGGCCATAATTCATAATATTCACATGATCTCATGAAAATAAATTGTCATTCCATAGCTCAACGTTCTTAATACTTACATATTAACATATAAATAACTTGCCACACAATGGCTTAACATCCCTATGCAAACAATTATTTATAAACGAAATAAAAGACTGATTAGTAAACAGAACATGACTCGACTTCTAGGCTGCAAGTAATTGCTAGATCACCTACCAAAAGAGGAACGGATCACATCTCTGTGACATTGGCTGCTATTAAGAGTGTTATCATTGATCTGTTACAAAAATATATGGGAAAAATAACGTGTGAGTCACAAAAACTCCATGAGTGGATATACGAAGGGGACAAGCCAGGAGATAAGAGTATTTGTAAACATGCATTTGCAATCTCATTCCATTTATAAGCAATTTAATCATAAAGTTCATGAAACATGGTATTTAAACACATTTTAAAAAGCATTTGCATGAAATCAAGTTTGCATAACCTTTAGAAACCTTTTTACCTTTGAAATTCTCATCAAATTCAAGCAAACAACCTTTTCTACAATGAATCTATCGATACATTCTTGAATGTATCGATAGATTCTTGAAAGTATCGATACAATAATGAAATGTATCAATGCATTTCACATAAAAAGCCTCCTTAAGCGTTCTATTTAGAATGTATCGATACATACTCTATTTATATTGATACTTTGAATATAGAACCCAAGTCTCTAGGCAAAAATGCAGCATTTTTGCCATTCCTTAAGTCCCCTTATCTCTTGGGACTACTTTTAAAGCTCAAGTCATTCCATTAAACTTATTTCCATGCTAGTATAATGTATAAATCATAAATAATACTCAGATAAACTTAGCATACAACATTTCATAAACACAAAACAAATATAATCATCCTATTAACATTAAAATGACTAACTTAATTACTAGAAATCATACAATATGATGGTTTATCCCTCATCAACCTTGGGCAAGCAACGTACAGTCCCATTGCACCGTGGACGTTTATAATGCATCATATGAGTGAAGTTGTCACCTACACCCTATGAGAGTGGAATCAATCACACTCATTGAGTTCTCATACTCATAGCATTAGGTATGTGGAAAGTCTATCACATACATGCTTACACATTTCATAAGGTATATGGAAAATACATCATATACATGATCTCATGACATTCATCATGCTTTTTTATTCATCTCATGTAGTATGTGAAATATAGATCATATACATAATCTCATGGCATTCATTATGCATACTTAATCACCTCATATGGTATATAGAATTTACATCATATACACAATCTTATGGCATTGATCATACCAAACATGCACATTATAGCATCCATAAATAAGCATAAAATATCTCGTATTTACACTAGTCCGAAGATCGGAGTAATCGAGTGGACTTCAAACATAAAGTGCTTGTCCCCTTTTGTTGAAAACTAATACACAATAGATTTGTAAACATTTTGAAAACCATTGTGTCAATCATATCACAATCACTTACAATCTATTTTCTTAGAAAATCATCTCTATTCCTAAAACTCAAATCCTTAGATAAACCATTTTGGAGATATCATTTTAACATACATAAATAATCCTTTTCATAGAAATCATGCTAGCTTCATATATTAAAATAATTTAAAAGTGGTGTATCCACTCACTTAGTTGGAGGTTCGATTTCTAGCTCCAATCACAACTTCGTTTCATCAAAATCTATGGAGTTTTCAAGTGTTCCTATCATTCAACATTCATTATAATCAATTCAAAAAATAAAAATCTCGAAATAATCATCTAGGCACTTTTGAAATTTACTCACTTATGACCAGTACTAGTTTCTAGTTAAAACCCATGCTAGAAACCCATAAATCGTTTATCCATTTCTTAGGTATGCTTATAAAACCTCAAGACCCTTAAACTTTGCTCATAAACATAAAAATCTGGACATATAAATATATTTTCAAAAGCTAAAAATCAACATTTAAAGTTTCCAAAGTATAAAAATGTCATTTTTATCATTTAAACTCAAAACCAAGCTTTTTAATGATCAAAGATGAAGATTTGCATCAAGAGAGAGCTTAAGTTGAGAGAAATACCTTAGAAAAAAGACTGAGGGTTGAAAATCTTAAAAAAATGTGAGGTATTTATAATTTTGAGTTTGGAAATATAGTTTTGTTCCTTTTATTTTTTTGAAAATGATGAAATGTATCAATACATTTGGGCCATGTATCAATACATTTGGTTTTGAAAAAATTGTATCGATACATTATGAACATGTATTAATACATTTGAAACAGAATGCAATTTTTGAGATAGATTATTTATAAAACCCGCTTAACTTATTTGCATTAAATAACATTTAAGTAAATGTCTTTATCTTTACTTTTTTCCTTCTTTCCATTTAAGTAAATCCCTATTTAGATTCAATAAAAATATTAAAAAAATAAAAATACGAAACAATCAAAATCTAAATTTTGATTTCAAGAACAAAATTGAAAAAGTTTGATTGAAATTAAATTTACCATTCCTATTTACCATAGCAAACGTACTCTAAAAATTATGAAAAAATCATTTTTGGTCATATAAAAATCAAAGGAATCATTACAGTCATTTTTTATTTTCTAAAGATTATTCTATAAAAATCATATATTTTGACCTCTTTCAGACTTAGAAAATTTTCTACTTCAAAAGCGATAGATAGCTAAAAGTGTCAATGAATTCTTTTACAGGTTAAAACTAAGTTTGATATTCAAAATATGTAATTTATATGCCCACCTAAAGATTTCATACTTTATCCTCTTACTCAAGGTGGGATTTCACATTACTACAACCAACCATATCCTATTTTGGCATCTTTAGTAGGACTCATAGGGATATGATCAAATATATAGCACTCCACATAAGACAACTTGGTATCTCAAATCTAAGGAGTATTTACATGACTAAAAAATGAGAAACTTTTGCATAGACACTAGAGTCAGATACCAAATGCATTTCTCATGTCAAGTCATGTTCAGTGAACTTGTTTGTAAAACAAGCATTTACATTCTAGTTCCAAATATCTTTATATTTCAACCTATGAGATCGGTTGCTTACTTTCCAAATAAGCTTTCCAAGAAAGGCACATAGAATGCATCAGCCTTTAAGCATCATTGATGTCCAGTCTAAATGATACATCAACCTAGAACATTTAAAGATTATGCTTTAATGTATAGGGATCTCA
This sequence comes from Theobroma cacao, assembly GCF_053813885.1. NCBI lineage: Eukaryota > Viridiplantae > Streptophyta > Magnoliopsida > Malvales > Malvaceae > Theobroma > Theobroma cacao. Next base: position 35,435,313 of record NC_142643.1, read on the forward strand.
TAGTTGTAACCCATTACAATTCTCTTTAAAGGCATATTAATCTCATTAACCTCATCCAATAGACTTATAACCTTCATAATTGATACCTTATTAATGAATGAAATCCACTAATCATTCAATGTGAATGATATGATTGTATGATTGGAACTAAGCCTTGGTCAATGTATGGTGCCTTGCACATCATGGTGCCGCAGCCCGAGCCTCCTTAAGGCTGTGGCTTTGGCTTCCTTATGTTGTCTTGTGCAGATTCTACTACAATCCATCCTATTGTGATGCGAATTTCTACTTAATTTAATTTGAACTAGGCAAAGTGATAAAAATTAAAGTTGTAGTCCTATCTCTTAACTTTCCAATAACTTAAGAATCACATCAATTGGACTTCTAAATTAAAAGTTATGCTAAAAGTACTGCAACATGTATAAGAGAAGCACTAGCCATACTTGCATGGTTCATCACTAATTGAGGTCTTTCATTTGAGAACCTTCAAAAGCAATAGACTAAAACAGTACTAATTAAAATTAAGGTAATTTAACCTAAAATTAAACTAAAACAACACAACATAATCTAAGCTAATTAAGAAAAATATTTAAAAACATTTAATTCTAAACATAAATCTCAAGAACTTAGCTCATTTAATACCCAAAATGTGAAAAAATAACTCTATGTAATAGAGTTATCATATTTCTGGTAGAATACCAACGAAAATTACTAACAGAAAATTTTTTGTCGATATTCTGTTAACAATACAATGGCACGAAATGACTGAAAGGAGTGCCAAGATTACCAACCAACATATTCCATCGGTAAAGGTATTAAATTGCCCACGAATTTACTACTAGGATTCGACCTCATGAATTTAATCAATAAATTAAAAACATAACAGAAGGAAAAAAATATACATTTAATCATAGAAACACTCTAATCCCTTTCATGCAATTTTTAGTTAGTTATGAACGTTCATAAGTTCATGTAATACATACATTGCTCTAGATATCGTAATCAAGAGCCAATTAAAATCAAAAGGCTTATGATGAAGCAAGAAACTCAAAAAGAACATAAGACAATCTAAAATCCTGCAATTGAAATCTTTGCTTCGTCACCTTTAGGATTTGTCAAATCTTCAGTCACCCAAGTGTTTGGCCTTTAATAGTAATCCATACGGTGATCGAATAAGACCTTCTCAAAGGAAGGATTTGTTTTAATTGTACTAGCAAGTTTTGTTTTCAGAAAAACCAAGAGACCAAAAATCCTAGCTGAACTTTATTTTTGTCAAATAAAGAAACCTTATTTTATAGTACTTTTGAAGAGATTAACGTTACTCCTATGATTATGTAGATTTATCAAGAGTAACTTTAGTGGACCTTAGTTGACATGGAGGCAAGTTCCTTAGGAGCATAAGCACAAAATGTGGCGTAAATTCATGATAACGTAAGGATATAGTGTTAGTGTATATCTATTATAATTTCCCATACTAATATATATATTTCTTAGCTATAAAAATCTTTTATATAGGTTGTAGTAGATGCAACGAAGGTTTGGTCCATATGGGAGAAGATTTGCAAGGACTGCCTCAAGGATCTATTAACGGATGAGTGCAACAGGGCTAAGATGGACGTTGGCAGCCCCGACATCAATCTCCTATTGACGAAGGGTAAGGTGTGACCTTGGATCACTGTTGAGGTATGTGAGCAGCTAGTTGATAACTTATGGTCCATGCTCGAGTGGTAGTCACACTCACGTAAGGCCAAGCAAAAGCACTTGACAAAGAAAGATGATAGAATTGCAAAACATATAAGTGGTTTCTTGCCTTTCACCTTACACTAGAAGAGGATGGTACATGGTGTTATTTTAATACTAAAAAAAATCATTCACTCTAATAATACAATTCTTTATGTTGTTAATGATTGTGATCCTATGCAATGATGTGTTTATTATTCTTATTCTCTTTTTATGATTACAATTCGAGGAAAAGCAGTGCCAGGTGACATTCTTTGAGCTCTTATAACGCTTTCACAAACAATAAAAAGGTATAAGAGAATTTATAGACAACAGGTCCAAGACTATCTATGTAAGTAATACGTGTATTTATATATATTTTCGATATATATGTTGCTTACCGATTAAATAACTTAATAATTTAATTATTTTTCTATTTATAGGAATCATACGCTTCAATTTTATCGCACAAATATGGTAAGGAGCCGTTGATCCAACCGAAGTTTGATCTTAAGGCATGGATTAAGGCGTTGGAAGGCCCAACAATACTTGGACCCACGTTTACAAACTTGCCACCAAATTCTCCATTTCAAGACTTCTAGCACCAACCGTGACGTTTAAGTCTACTTGTGGTCTTGACGCTACACAACCTCTTTAGCTTCTTACGCTTGAGCCCGAGGGATATCGACAATTGATTAGTAACATTCATTACCAAAAAACAGCCTACTTCCAATGAAATTTTCCATTGAAAAAAGGTTGATTTTCGTTGGAAATGCTTTTTTCAGATGGATTTTCAAAGAAAAAATCCGTTGAAAATTTCGTCGGTAAAAGCCTCGTGGGTAATACTTTCTATTGAAAATCCGTTGAAAATTTCCAACGAAAAATTTTGTTGAAAAATTTCGTTGGAAAAAATAAGATTTCCAATGGCTATTCTATTGGAATTCCGTTGGAAACATCTATGAACGGAATTCCGTTGGAAATAATTTCGTTGGAATTATTTTTCCGACAAAAAATTCCATTGGAAATAATTTCGTTGGAAATATTTCCATTGGAAATGCTTTTCCAACGGAACTTTCCATTGGAAATGCTTTTTCAATGGGAAAACGTTGAAAATTTCCAACAAAATTCTTTTATATTAAGAAACACATTTCCAACGGAATTTTTTGTAGGAAATGCTTTTCGAAAGGAAATTATTTTACTAAATTTTAATTGCATATCCTTCTACTAATGTTTTCCGAAAAAAAAATTAGCAATTTCCATTTTGATAATAAATTATCAATTCACATCCACATTTGACTTTGAAAATATATAAAAGAAACATACATTAAAAACTGAGATTCAAAGTCAAATTTATACAATTAAAAATTACCCTAACACACAATATCAAAAAAAATTAAACACATATGAATATAAAGCTAAATGTGCTATTAAACAACTATAATAAAAAGTAGCTAAGTGTAGCAGTGAAAAATATACATCATATCATGAAATGTGATCTTATTTGTCAAGATGTTAGCTTGAAGGTCTCGCATTTCCTTGTTTTGAAAGCGCATTAGTCATGATCATGGTTTCCATAAGTACCATAAATTCACTCATGCTTTCCACCATTACATTATTAATTTCTTCACGTATTTCCTCACATATTTCATCACGTATCCTACCTAAGTTTTCTGAAAGATTTTTCACTTTTTCTTCCAATGCAAATACAGGACTGGTAGCGTTTGAGTTGATAGGGCCACAAGCAGACTCAGATGTTGCTACATTGTTGTGTGTTCTAGTAAGAAAAACTGTAGCAGGCACCTAAGTATCAAACCCATACACGTGAGTGCGTGTAGTCTCCATCCCTCCAATTGCTTCAGTCCAAGCATTCGGATCGAATTCTAGTTGAGATGATGAATCCCAACCATAATTCTGCGATAGTACAGAATTATACATTTCCTACATAAAAAATTAAATAAGATTAATATTCAACAAGGTAGTCAACTTTAAAGTCAAAATTAATCAATTTTGGACGTACACTCATAGACTTAGACTTGTTATCTATAAAATCACCATGACCTCCTAAACGCCTATGAGTGCGGTTGAACACTTCCAAAAAGCTAACATCTTGTTTCATCTCAATTGCTTGCATTTATTTACAATTATATATACTCAATCATAATCGATATATATAAATAACATGTAAGGGAAAACCAAAGTCAAATTACTAAACATACAATTTAAATTTAGTTTGAAAGAACACCGTACATATAAATGCGAAGTAAGATTAATTCATACCATCCTTTTTGCATGAACCACAAATGGAATTGAACCACCAGTGTGCTTTGGAATGCTTCCTTCTTTTGGTTTTAAACGATTTTGCCTTACTTTTCTCGATTTGTTTTGCCATTCTTCTGTATCCCATACCGTATCGATAAGGGTATCCTAGATTTCATTTTTGATCCATTCCCTTGACATGCCTTTACAATCCGTAATGTTGTTTGTTTTGGCTTTTGTCATTGTTTTATTCCTTTTTTTTGAAAACATGTCTCTTAATCGATCGGAATAAATTTTATCCCATATTCGTCGAACCAAAACATTTTGATTTACAGACCAAACACATTTTTCCTACAGTAAAATAATAGAGTAACTAAAAAAATTGATACAAATTAATTGAAAAGAAAAAGTTATAATTTAATTGAATAACAAACATAGTACTTGAAATTTTTGAAACATTAACTCCTTTATATCATTAGGGACTTTCCTCCATGTCGACCATGGACCATGAAAGTGATTTTTGATGATCCTTGTTATTGTAGATGTGACCCCTCGCTCGAAAAAAGTACTTGTATAATATAAAAGAAAATATTTATATATTAAAATTTATAACAAATATAATAATTTCATTATAATACAAGATAACATACCTCTCACCAATAGGAGTTATACGCAATCTGTAGGATGGATCTACAAGAGTTTGTAATCCTACACTAGGCCCCCTACCCCTTGACCTTGAGGATGTATCATCTACACTTACACCTAAATCAATAGATGGCGATCTACGAGAATCGTGAATAGATGTCTCATTTTCTACTTGCTTTGCAGATACACCGAACAAAGAAGGTGGCTCAGACGGCACATCAGTATTGACCTGCTACATTTGTGGTTGAATGGATAGATCAGCAAACGCATTAGCATTTGTAGGCAAGGACATACTTTCAGAGGCATTTGTTGATCTAGGTCTTGGTTTTGAATGCTTCCTTTTAACTATTGTTCCTGTAATTTTTTTTGTTAAAATTCAAACAAAAAATATTTTCAATTAAATTGAAACAAATTATAAAAATCATCAATTTACAACAATCAAAAGTATGATTATTCATTTGTACAATCAAAGATGCAATTATCTATTATTAATTTCAACATTTATAAATACAAACATTCTATTATAATTTTTTAACATGTCAAGATCTTTCAATATTATAAAATTAAAGTTAAACAACTATGTAACAAAAAATATAAAATCAATATCAATTATGTCTACCATTATCAATCACTTTCAGAATAAGCATACTCATGTTCTTCATTATTATCACTATCATCATTAAAAGTTTCGCAGTCGTCGTCTTCAAGTTCATCTTCATCTTCATCTTCAGTTTCATCTCCTTCCATGTCATCTTCTTCATCTTCATCTATTTACATGTCATCTTTTGTATCCTCAATCAAAAGATTAACCACTTCATAATCACCACTTGCTAAAATTGTCAAGTCATCAAGTTCTTCCTATGGAGTACCATTAATTGAAATAGACACATCTTTTTGGTATACTTCTTCATTCAAATCAATTTTATTTTCTCTATCTCCACTACTAGGAATGTGAAATCTACTCTTAGCTTTTGTTTTAAATACTGCCCACCAATCACGTCGTTCTCTTTTGGTTGATGGATAACTACTATAATAAACTTGGTGAGCTTATGCAGCTAAAACAAATGGTTCATTAGTGGCAAGTGTTGAGTTGTATTTAATTTCAATAAGACCATGCAAAGGATCTACCTTAATACCTTTTTCGGTGTTAAACCAATGACACTTAAATAGCACAACTCTGTTTTCGATACCGAAATACTCCAACTCGATTATATCCACTAAAATATCATAAAAGTCACGCTCATAATTATTGTAAAAACTATTTTTTATGTATAACCCACTATTCATTGTCTTAATATTTTGGCTGTAATCTAGAGTGTGAAACTTGAAACTATTTACAAAGTATCCTTTGTAACAGCTTATCATACGTCCTGGATCATTAGAGATTTCAAGTATACGTGGGTCAATTTCATCCTGACATTCTGCAACCTACGAACATGACATACAAGATCAAAAATTAATAATTACATAATTAATGCCTCAATGTTATTAATAGTTCACTTCTAATTTACATAAACTTACATAATTTTTAAACCATTTAATGAATCTTGCATCACGTACTTTCTCCAATTCATCTTCCTATATATGCACAACATCTCCCTTGACCATTTCATCAAATATCCTATCATCATATCCACAATTTACGGATTAAGTTCATTGTTATGATCAATCATTTAAGTTTATGGTAGAATGGTACTTACTCAATATATGGGACCATCTCTTCACAATTCATTAAGACATATAGCTCAGCAGCATAATACTCATCCTTATCTAAAAATCAAAATTTATCTAATGGACCAAAAGCTCGCCCAAGATAAATGAAAATTGAAAGACAACCAAAAGAGTCCACGACTCTCCCATCATCATTACATGGCACTCAATTTAATCTTGTTCACACAGTAGGTTCAAAATACCATGAGCAAAATGAGAAGATTTCCTCGATAATATAAGCCTCACATATAGATCCTTCAACAAAGGCTCGATTTTTTACTTTCTTCTTCAAAGGTTGCAAAAACCTAATACTCATAATATTCATCAAACTTAATAAGTACCTTAAACTCTTGTAATGAACTATTTGAAAACAAATAATGATTATAGTACCTCTCAAATGGATACATCCATCAATATTGGACGGGTCCACCAACCTTTGTCTCGTAAAGTCAATGAATCGGCAAATGCTCCATAACGTCAAAGAAACCGAGAGGAAATATCTTTTCTAGTTTGCATATAGTTTCATATATTTTTCCTTGAAAAGCTTCCATATGATCTACAGGTATTTCAGTTGCGCACAAATCTCTAAAAAAGTGAGATATCTCAATAATCGCATCCCAAATTGAGTGAGGCACCATATCATGGAAGACAATTGGGAGCAATCGTTGCAAAAAAACATGACAATCATGACTTTTCATCCTGTAAAATTTAAAATCAATCTCATTAACACACCGAGATATGTTCGACGCAAAGCCATCAAGTAATCTCAATTGTTTCACCCAAGCACAAACATTTTTCATTTCCTCCTTATTTAAGGTGTACGTTGCCTTAGGCTTGAAAATTTTTTCATTATTTTCCACCAATTCCAATTCTGGCCGCTTGCCATACACCTTCAAATCTTGTCATGCCTTTAAGTTGTCTTTTGTCTTTCCCTTAACATCCATCATTGTGTTGAATATATTCTCAAATACATTACGTTCAATATGCTTCACATCTAGATTGTGACGAATAAGAAGCGTATGCTAATAAGGCAAATCCCAAAATATACTCTTTTTTACCCAATTATGACTTACACCATAACCCGAAATCCTCTATTCATCACATTTTGTTTCGAATGGCAAGTGAGGAAGCAAATTCAATTGTGACAATATTTCCTCACCTGATAATCGAGGATATGGTAGGTCATGCTCAACTCTTTTTTTAATAAATTTGTCTCTTTGCCTCTTAAAATGATGATTAGGTCGCAAGAATTACCGATGACAATAAAAAAAACAAGGTTTCCTACCATGATCCAATATGAAAGACTTTGAATGTTTCATGCAATATGGACATGATAATTGTCCATGAATACTCCACCCTGACAACAAACCGTAAGCAGGAAAATCATTAATTGTCCATAATAATGTTACCCTCATATGAAAATTTTGTTTCCTATATGCATCATATGTGACAACACCCTGGGTCCACAATATTTTCAACCCATCAATCAAAGGCCTCAAGAAAACATCTATGTTTTGACTTAGACTTCTCTTCCCCGAAATAATCATATTAAGAAATATATATTGTTGTTTCATACACATCCATGGGGATGAATTGTACACATAGAGCATTACTGGCCAAACAGAATAAAGTTTCGCAGTCGATCCAAAAGGACTAAAACCATCAGCACATAACCCTAGTCTGACATTTCGAGGTTCCATTGTAAATAACTCATGTGTGTGGTTGAAGTCTTGCCAAGCCTCACCATCAACAGGGTGTCTAAGGACTCCATCATCTTTTTGGTTTTACGCATGCCACGTCATATGTTTAGTAGTTTTGCATAACATATAAAGCCTTTGAAGCTTGGGTATAAGTGGGAAGTAATGCAAAATCTTGTAAGTTATTTTCTTCTGCCTTTTCACACTTGATTTCCTCAGTTTATACCGAAGATGCCCACATATCATACAATGCTTAAAATTTGCAATTTCCTTATAAAATAAGATGCAATTGTTTTTGCAAGCATGAATTTTGATATATCCCAGTCCAAGTTTTGCTACATTTTTTTTCATTCTATAAAAGTCAGTAATTAAAGTTTCATCTGATGGCAACATATTCTTTATTATCTCCAACAGTCGATCAAAACATGATTCACTTAAATTGTACTCTGACTTAACATTTAAAAGTTGCAACACAACTGAAAGCATTGTGTGCTCTGTGTAACCTGACCACAAAGGTTCCTCTGCATTACTGAACAAGGAGTAGAACCTAGATGCATTTGGATTTGGATCTTCTTCCACAAACCTTGACTCATTTTTATAACCATAATTGAAAGCAACTTCCAGACCCATAGCATCCCTAACCATTCTAGTATATGGATTTTTTATTTCCTCTTCATATGTAGGTTCTCCATATTCCTCATGTTCCTCATTACTAACATATGGTTTAACTCTATCTTTACTTTTTGATGATTGCCCAACATCATGTTCCCCATGTAAACTCCAAATTGTGTAAGCACCAGTAAAACCCCTTTTAAGGATGTGGTCTGTCACCTTATCGGAATCTAGAAACGTGTTATTACTACATCGAGAGCAAGGGCATCTAATTTTCTTCTTTCACATAAATGTAGACTTAGAACGTGCAAAATTAATGAATTCATTAACTCCATTTACAAATTCATCTCTAATGAATCCATTAAAAGTTAAGTGACAGTACATCCATGAGCGATCTCCCGTCATTTTGTAATCCTAAGTGTCATAGAATATAATAGTCGAGAGTAATTTCCATTATTGTTTACAATATAATTTGTTAAGAACTACATTCCAATATGAATTTTTAATATAAATTTTAAATATAAATTTTAAAAATTAATAACATCTGAGGATAGTATAAATGATTCCATACAAGAATGAAAACAAAAAAATAAGATGGTATATAAGTGTAACTTTATAAACAAGTAGATAAATTCATATTCACGAGCTTATCTATGTATTAGTGAGTACAACATCCTATAAAACCAAGTGAGTGAGAAATGGCGAAAACTCTTCTACTTTTCCTTTTGGACTCAACTTAAGCACTATGGATTGGACCTCAACTCATGATTACTGTTTTATGATAAAACTAATCAAATTCCAACATAGGAAAGGAATTGCTAGTTTTTTTAAAGTAAAGAGTTTTGATATTTTTATTATTAATTAGATACAAAAGTAATTAGCCAATTTTCCAAAAAAAAAGTAAATAGTTAATATTTAAAAATTACACATATAATTTTTAATTTTTTCATATTTTACTTGGTTTATTTCTTCTCCAATTTCAAGTAGTTTTAAAGGAAGTGACCAATTAATATCATGACTTGACCAATTAATGAATATGAAACTTAAAAGTCTCAGCTCTTCTTTTCTTATCATCGGGACAATACATTTGCCTTTACTGCATGTCTTCGATCATGGATAAAAGGAGCATGAATTGGTTGGAAACGGTATAAAGTAGTTAATTTGATATGAAATCCAATTAAGTCTTAAATCAATTATGCTAAAGTTAATTCAAGTGGTTGTGATCAGTTAGGTTTTGTTACGGATTTTAGGTTTGACTGTAATGTTGTTATTTTCTTATGTGTTAAAAGTGCAATACACCCATGGAAGACAGTATTGTTATTCAATATACACCACAATCAAAAGCAAATGAAGTAATAATAATAATAATAATAATAATAATAATAATAATAATAATAATAATAATAAAATACTCCATCAAATTAATAAGGTAAATAAGCAATCAATCCTTACTATTTATGGGAATTGTAAATACTGGGGTAGGGGGGTAAAAAATACCTGTGCTGAGTGACACTGACAGACAGTGTTGGAAGATGTGGACAATAACAGTAGAAGATGCAGACATGAGAGAACAAAAGCCGAGCAACTGATTTAAACAGCAAACTTCTCTACCATTATACTAAAAGAGATTTACATGAGGAAAGAGATATACAATAAACTTTACAAAACAAAATGACCAGCAGAATGTTAAGCACTCAAAATTAGGCAACAATGTCAGCAAATTGTATGTTACTCACAACTTTTTCTGTACTGTACCCTGTTTTTTAAAACCGTAATTGTACCACAAAACAAGTACAGAAGCAACTATTTGTAACAATTTGATTCAAAGTCTAATATTGTTTTTATTTTATTCTCTTCACTAAGGAGACAGTTGTTCCTTCTACATTTACAATCACAGTGAGTGGAGCTTAAGCTTCCCACTCGACGTCAAAATTGTAACAGCCCATAATCGTAAAAAAAAATTAGTCTTGCGCATAAAGGAATGGATGTGCTTAATTTATTAAAGTCATTGAATCTATTTCATAAAAAGGAAAATATAATCCTTGAATGTCTTTCAAGTGAGTTAAATTCAGTTAAACCAGCATGAAGAATGCCCACTAAGGATTATACGAGCCATTTTTCTTGATACACTACTACAGCAGCAGACTAAGGATCCTAGGCTTGCTCAACGACCAAGCATCTTTATTGTTGATTTATACCCTTAATAAAATTAAGACAATAGCACAGGACCAAGATCTTAATCTATCAACCATTTATGTCATTCTTTTGATTAGCTTCAGGCAAGACCTTACAATTTGGAATATTCAAATTTTATGGAAATAAAATATTCAAATTTTATGGAAATAATGAAACTCTCAACTTTAAGTGACTATAATCTCTATTGACCAACCATTTCATGTTATGTATACTAATGCAGTAAACATTCTAGGTAAAAATATGACCTCGTGATGAAAATAAATGTTATACATACATTACACAAAATTCATGAGCTTGCAACTAGAGCAAAAGTGGCATAAGTTAATCAGCAATTCTAAAAGGGGAACATGTAAAAATATTAGAATCAGATTTACATGTCAGAACAAATCAAAAAACATGAAAATAATTTTAAAATCACTATCAATTTGTACAATCTCTTTGCTAAGACAAAATATTCTTAATGCTAAATAACATGTATACACCTTCTTTCCTTCAATTTTATCAAGAACATCACCACTAGCAACACTGAGCAAGACAAAAACCTTGGACTCTATGCATTACCACAGCAGCAGACCAAGCACTCAAACACCAAATACAAAAAAAAAAATACAAAAAGAAAAAGAAAATAGGAGAGATGGCAGTGACTTAAGATTTGGGGTTGGGATTTGTGATATTTTTGGAGGGTGTGAAGGTGGGATGGCCTGCTAAAGGAGGAAAAGAGAGATCTGGTTAGGAAAAGGTCTGCAACAAGCCGGGGTTTTGGGTAGTCAAGAGAGAGATCCGGTTAGGAGAAGGTTTTGGAAGGAAAGGCTGGTGGTAGAAGAGCCGACAAAGGAAGAGAAAAGAAAGAAAAAAGAGAGGGAGAAGAGAAGAAGACCCCAACGGAGAGAGCTGCCGGCTGTAAAAGAGAAAGGCGAGTAAGAAAAAGAGAAGGAAAAGAAAAAAGAAGAAGGAATGAGGGAACGACGACTGAAAGAAAGGCCGGGCGACAAGGGAGAAAGGTGAGCAAGAGAGAGGGAAGGAAAAGAAAAAAGAAGAAGGAATGAGGGAACATCGGCTAGAAGAGAAGTCGACGACAATGTAAAAAATCGAGCAAGAGAGAGGGAAGGAAAAAAAAGAGAAGAAGGAATAAGGGAACGCTAGCTGGAAGAGAGGCCGACGACAAAGGAGAAAGCCGAGCTTGTTGTGGAGAGAAAAGAAAAAGGAAGCTGTTTTAGAGAAAGGTTAGAGTGCCGGCTAGGTAGAGAGAAAAAATGGAAGAGGGAAATGAGGGAGAGAGGAGAAAAAGTGGGTTTTATACTTAGGGTTTTGAGGGATTAAAACTATGTCGTTTTGTAACTCCTCACAATCCCTCCTTACTCCATCCAACGGAGTCATTTTTGACTATTTGGAGGTGGCTGAACAAAGCACTGGACAGTGCATTATTGGGAATAGATTGTGGGCCCAAACAGTTTGGGCGGGTGGTAGAATTGGTTAAAGTCTAATTCATTTAACATGTGGTTAGAGGTTTAAGTCTTTACTCTAACACAAATTTGAATATTTTAAATTTTATTAATAAATTAATTTTTTTAGTATTACTCAATATAAGACATAATGTTATATTACTAAATTTATTATATACATTTATTTATGACACAAATTATATGTTATACTTTGATATATATTACAAAATTTGTATAATTAATTATCAATATAATACCCTAAAAAGTATGATAATATATAACTAATAAAATTAATAACGAAAAATTTTCCTTTGGAAATTCCATTGGAAATGGTGGTGGCTAAAATTTTTTTGGTTGAAATACAATTTTCCAACGGAATTTTTTCGTTGGAAATCCGTTCGAAAAATTAGTTGGAAATTTTGTTCAAATTCCGTTGGAAATCCGTTGGAAATTTTCAATGAAATTTTTTTCGTCGGAAAAAAGTTGTTTTCTTGTAGTGATATTAGTACGTTGATGACATCGATTAGCAAAATTAATAACTTATTAGAGGTCATTGCAAAGAGGTTACCTCCTTTAAATGCCTCCAAGTCTTCCTAATCACAACAGTCAAATCCATCACATCCACCACAATAGCAGCAGCAGCCACCCTCATCCTCTTAGTGAGCTTTGTATTAGATATTATTTGGATTATTATCGGATGTTTATATTGTATTTTTTTAATTAATTATGATTTGCATTACATTTTCATTTTTTTTATATACATATATGCTTGCTATATGTTTAATTTATCAATAACAACATCATATAATAATTTTATTACGAACCGAACAAAATTTAATTACCCCAAAAAATAGATTCTACAGTTATTATCAATGAAATTACGAAAGGAATTCATCAATTACCAACAGAATTATCGACAATATTCATCCTTTACCAACGGAGTTCATTCACAATACCGATGAATGTTAAGCCATTGCTGACAAATACAGTTGGTGAGCTTTAAAGTCAGCTCCGTTGACTATTCATTGACAATCACCAATGAAATTTATCGATGGATTAAGATTCGTCGATAATGTTATCGACAGAATTCCCCTATTATCGATGACAAACTGACCAACGAATCTGAAACTTTGCTGATAAAATTATTGACAAAATATTCGGTCAGTAATTTAACGATGGAATATTTCATCACCAACGAATTTGCCATTATCGATCATAGTATTTTCAACTGCATACTAACAAAAATTTTTATCGATAATGTAATATACCAACAGAATCTTAACTATTACCAATAGAATTTTCTATCAGTAATGCCGTGTTTTTTTGTAGTGTAAATCTTTTGTCATATTTGGCTTTACAATTGTACCATCAAGGAAACCTACTTATTTCTTATAGACAAGGCCAACATAAATTATCTACATCAAGAAATATAATTTGTTGAAGTCAATTTGGAAGTAATAACAACCCAACCATGATGCTCAGTGTGATGTAGATAGAATGGTGATTGAGGATCTTCAACAAGTGAGGTATTCGATCTTGAACCATTTGAATCTGTCATTGAATTAAAACAAAATGGAAACAGAGTGAATATGTTAACTTGATAGGAAAAATAATTACAATCACAAGGATTTAACCTGCTTTGATACCATTAAAGATTTTGTGATATTGTATGAATGAAAAATATGTCTATTTCAATTATCTTGAAAATACAGGCATTTCCTTTTTATATTCACTGTACTAGGTAAAAAAGGAGGAAAAAAAACTGAAAATAACTAATTAGAATTCAAAAATAAAACTAACTGCTTAACTGCCTCATGTGCTAGCACATGATCTTCTTCTTCGAGCTTGACTTGTTTGTGCAATTCAAGTGTTTTCTTTTACACTCAAATCAGCTTCTGATTCTCCATCATTATTGTTGATAAATCTTTGTAAAAATTTTCATTTTAAGATGTAATATTTTGCTTTGATCAATTTAGGATTACAACCTTTTAATTTTGATTAAATGAGAAAAAATTATAAAATATAAAACACTAAAGACTTCCATTAATAAATGAATTAAATTAACCTGGAAAAAAAATGTAAATCTACCTATATGATAACTTTTGCATGTTAAAATTAATTTTTTTTCGTGACCAGTTTTCCTTAATCAATCAAAATTAAAAACTTAAATCCTCAATTGCTCCATTAAACTCTAAAATCAGTATTTAGCCTTGCAATGCATAAAAGAATTAAAGAATAGCATAAATGGCCAAGGTAATTCCAGTGTTTATTAAGAATGCACGTGTCTCAACCCCGGCCTAAGAAGCGGGAAAATCAACAATACCACCCGGAACTCAAGCAGACGCTACATTCATTCAATATTGTAATAATTCTGTCGTGCATAATTCGTTTGGTTTTGGAATCGAAAATTCAGGATTAGACACAAATTGGTTGTGATCAAATCCTTGATATGACCAACATAAAAAATTAACGTGTATGAATTTGGGAAGCTTGGAGATACTGCCAATCTAGAACAGCGAATATTAAAACTATTACCAGAGATCAATGAAGTCTTAAAGGTGAACTAGCTAGGGAATATTTTTTCTGCTTCGATGTTTCCTAGTAGTTTCTTTTTGCGTAGAAATTTTTGTTGGAAAAGACTGATTATAGCTTTGGAGGAATCACTTGTAAAACACAAACAAATTAATAATTGAGAATCAGTGACCCTTTGTCAATGTGATTTGGAAAAAGCACCCCTATCAAATTATGTTATGTCGAGAAATGCTCTACTACTAGAACTCCTAATAGAGCACACAACTTAAACAAGAGACAGAGAATGCAAGATGTTGCGTGCAGATCTCCATCTCTCACGATTCTGCAGCTAATTCGAATCACTAGAAAGACATACGAAAGTTCAAAAAGGCTGCAATGGTTTCTCTGTTGCTCACTTTAAATCGAATATTTCAACTCTTCATAGTCATAACTCAAATGGGGGATCAGGTTGAACGGTCTGGGACACAACCTTTTATATATAGTACTTGCATGATACTGTTGGTGTTTTATATATTTGTAGTGTCAACCCGTTTAGATAAATCATTTTGTTTAATTCAAATATAACTTGTATACGGAACTAATTATTAAATTAATGGTGTTAGGGGTTTAATCCATTTTTACTAGTTAAATATGTGTCCATAAAACGATTTTAAACCTAAACTTAGTCTTAATTATTTCAAAGAATAAGTTTAAGATAAATTTTTTAAATCATAAGAGTAGAGAAGTAATAAAACTAAAAAACTTTGCGAAATTGTTATGTTTATCTATACTCTTCAGAAGGTGAATGCCATGGCTGTTTGGCAAAATTTGGAGTGGAACGATCTGAAATGTTCTTTGCATGGTGGTGAGAAGGTGAATTCATTATGTTGCTTGTTTGTTCTCACTGCTGATGATTACTGGTCGTTTGCTTTCTCAATCTGGATATGTACTGGTAGGCGTTATGCTCTTAGCTGCTATGATTTATTCAACTTTATACAGATTCTAGGGGTATGAGAGTCTGCTGGGTAGTTGTTGATGGGTTGCGAGTACCAACCCCGCTTCGTTATGGCATTTGGGTATGTTTCTTTTTCTTTAGCCTTTCAGCTTTCTGGTCTATCCTCTTTGGATCAGATTTTGTGTCAACAAGCTTTGATACCTGATAAAAATACTTTATTGATTGAGAAAAAAAACCTAGAATCTTACAAAAGGATTTTCTTATCTTCAAATCTCAAATCCTCTCTTTGGCCCAATAACAAAATACATATACCTCTTTAATTCCCACTCAAAAAATTAGAGTAAATATATATATGGATGATCGTTAAAGTTGTACTTTTCTCTCATTTTGCTTATTAAACTTTAATTTGTCTCAATTATGTCACTAAATCTTTTAAAATGTATCAAATGTGTGATTACAATGGTGATTTCATCTAAATAAATGACAAAATAATAATATAGTAGCCACTTAAACTCTCACGCAATTTATGTTAAACTTTTTTATCCTTCTTTCTCTTTTCATTTCTACCTCTTGATTTTGATAGAATGAAAAATCAACTAAATAATGAAAAAAAAAAGACAAAAAAGGGAAAAAAAAAAAAAAGATCTCTTGTAAGTTTCGAATCTTTGAAATGTTACTCTGTCTGGCTGCCATTGACTTTGGATTAAGATTATGATTAATCATGTTGTATTTAAATAAATTCATATAATTAATTATGATAATTTTGATGTCAATACGACGGCATGTATTCCGAGCCGATCACATGAGTAAATATTAGCTAGCTTCGTGTGATACTCAAATGAAGCGAACAAATCATAGAGCATCACGTGATATACGAATGTCCCTTGCTTAAAGCTAAAGAGAAACCTGACTTTGATGCGAATGGTATCTATAGACACTACTGATATTGATGCGAAATGGTACTTATTTTTCTAAAGACGAACTATATAGCTAGGGAATATTCGCTGCTTCGGTGTTTCCCAGTAGTTTCTTTTGTGCAGATATACATATTAGCAGGGGGCGGAGCCTCCTTGAGCTGTATGGGGCCATGGCCCTCTCAAAATTTTTAATATTCTTTCTGTACCATATAAAATTTTTAATATAATTTCTTAATGGATCCTTTCAAAATAATTTTTTATTTAATAATTAATACAAATAAAAAATAAAAAAAAATCTCATATATCTTATTTTTTATTTTTTTGTTTTCTTCTTTTAATTTATATTATTATTTTATTTATACTTGTTCATACTATTTGCTCATATATTTTAAATTTCTATAGATTTTCTTCTACAAATTTTTACGAATCATCAATCATATTTTTTTTATTATATCATATATAGATTCTATCTTCTACTTATCATGTTTTTTTTTCTTATTATATGAATTTTATTTTCTACGATTTTAATTTTTAAAAATTAATGAATTATGTAGCTTTCAAATATAAGTTGTAGTGTTGCACTATTACTTAAAATTTTATCAATATATTATTTTTTATTAATCCTGAATATGTACGAGGAAATTATCTTGAATATATCTTTTTATATACTTTAATTTTTATATTTAGTTGAAAAAAGATTATTTTGAATATATAGTTTTTAAACAATAGTGATTATATAGGAGAAAATTATTAATTTTGTATATCGTATTTAATCATTTATATTTTATATATTATAGTTTTATATTTGGTATTTAACTAAAGAAATAGATTTTTTTAATACATAATTAATAATTGATGAATTTAAATTCAAGAAATCGAGTACAATTTTCTTAAAAGATTATTGTAAGTTTTTTTTTCTTGATTTACATGTTATATAAAATTATTTTTTATTGTCATTTTTTTATTATTAGTTAAATTCAACATATTAATTTTTAAAATTTTTAACCCTTATTCTTTTGTCTTTGACCTCTTAACAAAAATTGGATAACTCCGCCTTTACATATTGGTGGAGATATAACTTGGAGAATCACTTGCAAAATACAAACAAATAATTGGGGAATCATTTGTGACACTTAGTCAAGGTGATTGAGAAAGGCATGCTATTAAATTTATGTCCGGAGATGCTCTAAAACTACACAGATATTAAATAAGGGATGGAGAATACAAGAAATTGGGTGATTACATCTCCATTTTTCGTGATTCTGCAGCTAATTATATAAGAAAAGAAACACAATACCCAAAAAATATAAAAAATAAAAGCTGCCAATGTTTTCTTCGTTCGCTTCGTTCACTTTATATATCGAATATTTACAACTGATCTCTTAAAAGGATTTGGATTCGCTTTCATATTCGTATGGGACTCGTAAAGTGAAGAAATCATCACATGACATGCAATGCAAGTGTCCTTCGTTTAAAGCTAAAGATAAAAAACCTTTGACTTTGATGCCAAGGGTATCAATGGACAGTACGTTAGACACCAATTTCTCCTGACTCTTTTAATTTCTTTTTTTTATTAGCTGATAGAATTATGAGTTCTTATTACTTGAATGTTCAATTTCGGGGAATTTGTCATTGTCATCAAGAATCAGAACTGTTTTTGGGCCCTCTATACATACTCTCCTGTTAGCTTTCTAAGAAACATGACCTAACTTTTCTTTGTAAAAAATACAAAAATTATAACACTAATTCAAAATTTGATTTTATTCTATATTATAATAGTATATTTATTTAACAATAATTTGCTTGCATTTAGCATGAATTTGTTAAAAATTTTTTGCATAATTGAAGTGTAGATTTGCATTATTTATTTTTGTATTTTGTTAAACTCAGGTTATGTTAATGTGGTCTAAATAATGAGATAACATTATAATCATAGTATATGTGGATTTTTTTTTTTTGAAAGATATAGTCCAGGTGGACTTAATAGTGTAGAACTATGTAGGAAATTTTAAAAACTTTATGATAGATAAAACTAGGGATTCACTAAAAAAAAAAAAAGAAATGTTAGGTCGTTTGTCCTATATGACAGATTAAGTTTTTCATCTATTAGAGAGTTGCAGAAAATGAGAGGAAGATTTGAATGCATTGAGTTTTGGCAGTTAACCTGATGATCATGTTATTTTCACTAACAAATCATGAATAAAAAATCATGTACCTTTTTGTGTATTTTAAATTTTTGTTACGGTAGATCGTATCGTAAATAAGTATAATTTACTATATGTAAAGTTTTTAATTGGTTTCAAAACAACCATAGTTTAGATTTTAAACCTTAAGAAGCTTAACTGATGGTGTATTTTGATTACATGAATTAATTATGATTGCAAGTTAAGCCCTATGTGTTTTTTCATATTTGTGTAAACATACCATTCAAAATTATAATTTATACGATTTAAATCCTAAGCATGCTTATTTGATACTATATTATAGACTACAAGGTAGTTTGATCGAATTATACCTATGTAATTGATTGTAGTTGTGTTTGAGAAATTGAGTTTTCGAAAAACCATGAGTTTCAAGATTTTTAAGTCTAGAACATTAGAAATAAAGTTTTTAATTGGCATCAGAACAATCATAGTTTAGATTTAAAACCTTAAAATAAAGTTTTTAAGTGGTATCAGAACAACTATAGTTTGAATTTAAAATCCTAAGAAAATTAATTGCAGGTACATTTTAATTGGTATCATATAATTGATCGGGTAACTTTTCAAAAGTTATTTTTAGATCTTAATCATATTTGTGGTGGGATGCAACAAGGATAAAATGCAATCTATGCCACACAATAATATGTGTGAAAATATTGTTTACAAATTAATCTAGTAATTGCAGATGATATATATATATATATACACACACAACACCAAAAATGATTCCAAATTAAGAAAAGATTATCATTTGGCAAAATGACAATACTAACTTTCAATATTAAATTGTAAGCCACACATAAAACTATTATAGATTACCTAATCGTCAAGTGAAAATATGAATACTTGAAAAGGAAATAATAGGAACCCCATCAAACACAAACTTATCTGTTTTTTTCCCTTATATACTTTTTTTTTCTTTTACGTCTGAAAATCAAATATTGTTATTTCTCCTTATAGCACAGAAAATTTTGGTACAGGGATCATTTCTGAAACAACTATATTAATTAGTTTTATTTTGAATGGTTCGTTATCTAGTGTTAATTGAAAAAATAATTATATAATTGTTTATATTAATTTGATACACTAGTTCTCCTATAACAACTTTTCAAATGTAAAACTAATATATATATATATATATAATGTATATGAGGTTACATAAAGTACAACATTCATTTTTTATGGTTTATTAAGTAAAATATTAATATCCATAAAATTAAATTACACTAGAGTATAAAACTTAATTAATTAATTTTACCACGAAATAGCTAGATACTTTCGTTATATATTATTATTATTATTATTATTATTATACTTTTTAGACTTAGAAGTGTGAAACATGATGAATAACTGTACTCATTGATCATAATTAATCAATTAACAACCTAATCTTGAACAAAACCGATATGTAGATATTATTATTATTGAATTCTGATGTACATGTAATGGAACAAAACAAATTATAGTGAATAATTAATAATTATGTAAAAAGTAATAAATAAATCTCCCATTGGTGAATAACTTATAATCCCCCCTTCCTTTTTCAAACCCCAATAGTGCCAACTTTTTCCAGCATAAATATTCGCCATCAGTCATTGCAAATGGCAGCACTAGACGAGCATAAAGAGGGATGATGATGAGCAGCAAACCCTTGAAGAAGACCAATTCATGTCCCTTAAAATACAAGGCCCCTTCCATGGACCAACCGCCTCCTCATCAGGTGGCATTCCCCACCTCCCCTCAGGCTCCCCAGCTGGGAGAAGAAATCTTCTATTTCGCCCACCCGCAGCACCCCATCTCCCAAACTAACCTGCCTGACCTCTTCACCTGCGCTGCCTGCAAGGAGTACGGCGCAGGCGAGCGCTTCACATGCTCCGATTGTGACTATCAGCTTCATGACTTCTGCGCCTTAGCTCCTCCAGCTCTTAAGAGGCATCCCATCCATCCCGTACACAAGATCATTTTCTTTCCAAAACCTGGTAACTACTATTCCTCTGTCTTTTTCTTCCCCCTTTCTCGTCAGTTGTAATTATAAATAATACTACCATATAGCCGCCAAGCAAAAGAAAAAATACTACTATATAGCCCGCGCTCCCTTCGCTGCGGGAATATATAATTTCTAGCAAAACCTCACTTATATATATAGAATGTGTTATATAATTTGAATTCGAAAATAAAAAGACGAGCGTAATGATTTTTTTTTTTTATAAATAACACAAATTTTAAAAGCAAAATTTTAATATCTCATATTCAAATAATTCAGAGATAAATATTTTTTTGATTTATTTCAACATTTTTCCTTATATAAAACAATAATTACATGTTTATTCAATTCATATAAACATAAACAAAATTATTCTTACTTGCTACATCAATCAATATAAGAATAACCTAATTTAGTGTTTTCATTCATGTTTGCTGCCATATTAGATACCCATAATGAACTTCAATGTC
The DNA here is from genome assembly GCF_053813885.1 of Theobroma cacao. Taxonomy (NCBI): domain Eukaryota; kingdom Viridiplantae; phylum Streptophyta; class Magnoliopsida; order Malvales; family Malvaceae; genus Theobroma; species Theobroma cacao. The sequence continues at coordinate 35,456,625 of NC_142643.1, forward strand.
ATAATTGTTTTCTATTTTCAAAGTACAGCAAACACCAAGGCTCTACAACCTCTAAATTCCAAATCAGATTCCTCGTATTTCCATTAAGAAAATAACTAAATTTGCCAAGCTTTGCACTCAGCCATTTACAGAGAGATGTCCAAATAAGCTTTTGAGTACTTCAAATGATCACTTATATCCAATGAAGGTTGAAGAGAATAGACCAAGGAAAAAAAATATACAATATATAGCTAGTAAAGGCTGTGTACATCGTCCCCAAAGATTCCAAAGACTTTGAACCAAAAAATTAAAAAAAATTCCAATCATAGCATATATCGACAATGGTAAGATGCTCCATTTTCATCAAACAACAGCAGCTATTTTTTCAGCTTTCCTTTGATAATTCTTTTGTCATTAATTTCATCTTCTTTTTTTTTTTTTAGCCACCAATGAAGATATTAGTTATCCCGCTTAATTTAAAAGATTTAGTTCAAAGAACAAAATATCCTTTTCGAAATCAGCCATAAAAACTTCAAATTTTGTTACCATGATTTATCATAATCATCCTTAATTAAAGTTCACATCACCAAATATGCATTTTTCTTTCAAATTGGAGAAAAAAGATGCATACAGCCCACACATCAATCAAATTTAGAACACTCGGTTTGATAATTTTTTTTATAATAAAAAACTAGAAGAAAATGAAACATTAAAAAGAAAAACAAATGTGAATCTACATTATAAAATAAAACATGCTAATTAATTTCTCATTGCCAAAAAAATCAGAAAAAAGCAACTGAAAAAAATTGACATTGGAGGGCTGACAATCAGTTAATTTATATTTTTTGTTCATATATCTCAGATACTGATTATAACTTTATGAGGGAGTCAATAATAACTTTGTTTTGCAATAAATATTCGATTTTTCAGTTAAAAGTGGAATATTAAAATCGAGGTGTGATGTCTGTGCCAAAACCACCAAAGGATGCGTTTTCAAATGCACTGTCTGCAGTTTCCAGATGCACCCATGCTGTGCAATGTTGTCCACCGAAATCAACATCCCAGTCCACCCACACACTCTAAGGCTCTTGCCCGTGCCCCAGTACACTTCCAACGGGGACCCTGGCTTCGTCTGCGGCGAGTGCAACAAGCGGAGATCGGGGAGGGTGTACCATTGCACCGTCTGCGATTATCATCTCCATGCAGTTTGCGCTAAGAACATGGTGAATGGACTTCAAGCCAATGGCTTCAAAGGCATGGAGAAGTCCAGCATGCTAGGGGCTGCAGCTAAGGTCGCTTCTAGAGTGATGATTGATTTCATCGGAGGTCTGATTGAAGGGATTGGAGAAGGTGTTGGGCAGGTGCTCATTCAATCTGCTGCTAGAGGAAGGTGCCACACTAGATCAGATAGAACTACATAAAAGCATTTCTTCTTAAGCTATTAATTAATTAACTTTGCTTTCACAACTATAGCTTGATCTTTGCTGTGATTTGTTGTTTGGAGTATTTGGATGATCTATCTTTCATTTTTTGTTTGTTTAACAGTTGATGGGAGCCCTAGGGTATAGGTTGAAGATGGGGAAGTGTTGCAGCAATCGGTATACATAGATCTGTCATTGATTGTGTGAAGAATTATTACAATTAATTCCCAGTATGGTTTTCTGTAAATAATTTTCTACATCCAATATAATTAAGAAATTAATTGTTGCTTATAGTCTCTGAGTTTGGAATCTCTCAAGAATTTCTCTTTTTTTTTTGGAAAGTGTTGCTTTTATTAGCCTTCGTTACCATTATGCCATCATCAAGTCTCTAGCATGATCTGCAAAAGACTTTTCATGACACAAAGAGATGGTAAAGACTTTGAGAGACTGTACAATTACAAAAGATTGTTGCCACTCAAAACATATTAGCAGCATAAATCATTCACCACCTATGCACCAACAATGCAGCGCCCTTTGATCACAAAAGGGCTTGCAAGAGGGAAATTTACCCAAAACCACCCATGAAGATTCACCTACGAAATCAAAAAGATAGAAAAAAACAGCCCCTGTCAAGAAAGACAAAACAAACCCAAGATCCCCAGCCTAGGACAGAAAACGCAACATTAAGAACAGATAAAAAAGATAACTATTAGAGACAACCAAAAGCTTAGGCGAGAGCAGCTTCGCAACAGCACAAGCGGGTATCAAATGCATGCCATATATAAAACCCCTTGGATCAAAATGCACAAAAAATCGAACTTCTTCCACAAGAGGACAGCAAAATCAGAACGCTAGATATGGAAAAACTCACCAGACTCATCCTCCTTATTTCCTACTTTTGAGAGGCACACAGCGAAAAGCCCTTCCTTAGCTCATCAGAGAACCCTCCTATAGCCCGGGTTTAATTCTTCCAGAATTCCAATGAACACACATGAAAAACACGAAGGAGGCATTCCGCAACGACTCAAACGTGCCAGAAGCGAAAAAGAGTCCAGAACAGAAGTGAACATCACCAACAAAACAAAGAGCTAGCAATTCCTTGAACAACACCCCTTCCATCATTCCACATACCTACACCAAGGGCAAGAGGGACCAGCAACTGATACCCTCATTAGATAAAGAAGAATAAATAACAAATTTTAAAGAGATTGAATTTAGGAGAAATTATCAGATAAATTCTTCCAATCACGTCAGTATTACAAGCCATTCAATTATATCTTACCATGTTAGCATTTTTCTCCGCAACACGTTGGACCAAGTAAATAATATTTTTTTGGTTTAAGTAGCAAAAAAAACCCCTGACTTATGTCAATTTATATAATTGAGTCCCTTTATTTTTATTGTACCAAAAAAATTCCTATCCTTTAATTTGTACTCCAAATATTTTATTTTTTTTATTATACTCATACAAGACCTTAATCAGTAATGAAAAATCAACCGTCCTTAGACTTAATACTAACTAGCGATTGTTATTCACGTGACTTGATGACGTGACAAGCATTAAAAAAATTTACTTTAACTATCACATGACCACATCATCAAGTTATATTATATGTCATATCATATGCCAAATGAATTGACAATACCAACTAGCATTGATTTTAACTATCATTAATTTTTTTGTTAGAAATTAAAAGTTCATGTGGATACCATAAAAGAGCAGAAGTTTTTTAGGTACAAATGATTTTTTTTTTTTTTTACAATAAAAGGCTAGGGGCTCAAGTGATAAACTGATATAATTTAGAGAATCTTTTGTTATTTAAACTTTTTTTTAATAACATTTGACTAAGAAACAGATTTAAATGCTACTGAATGGAATGCATAATTTGGGGTTGAAACAAGTCAAACATGAGACCATTAATCAGAGGAAATGTATCTTACATATACTTTCTCATGGACTTGTTTCTCCACACAAATTCTTCTTCCAGTTTCTATTTTGCTTTTTTTGGTCTAATAATTCTTCTTCAAGCAATTACTTCGGTCGCTTCACTATCAAATTTCTATTGCTACATCTTTCCTTTTCACTAATTCGAGAATCAGGTTAGGGGCCTTGGGCCATAAATCATTTTACACCCTTTTGACATGGTTTATGATTTGTATGGATATATAATTCTCAAATCAATTGTGTATTTCTCTTTTATATATTCAACATCTCAACTTAATTTAGAATTTATCATAGTGGCGAAGAGAGGTTTGTTATATGATTTTCTATACTCTAAATTTGGATCAACAATTAAAAAAGCACTACTCAAAAGAGTATTTGGGCAAATTCCATTTCCATTATGTTAGAATTAGGGTTTTATTGCTACTGTTCCTAGGCCTTTCTTACTAGTATTGAACTCATTCTGAGGCCCAATCAAAGGCTTTCATTTAACTGCGGACATTAAATTATTTTATTTCTTTTACAAGCATATAAGAATATTTTGTGTTACAGAATGAAATATAATTTTTTTCTCATCTTATAAATTTTATCTCAGAATTCAAACACGAAAATTTTAAGATAGAGTCTCATATTCTAGCTTTTACATTGTGCCTTTGAAAGTGTTAGATATCCATGGATTGGGTCAGACCTCTTTTTTTAAAAGCCAAGTTAAATTTTTTTTATTATTAAAATAATTAATTTATTTCATTTTAATATTTTAATTTTTTTTAAATATATTTTAGTATTGAAATTAAATAAAAATATATTATTTCTTTCGTTCCATTTTGCTTGTCCCTCTTTGACTTTAATGAAGTTTTTACAAAAAAAAAACCTTTGACTTTAGTGTATTTTATATTAAAATATTAAATCATTTTTTGGTTAAAATTGATGTTCCATGATTTTTAATACCGAAAAGTTAACTAAAAATGAAAGAAAGAAAGTCAGGAAAAAAGAGGATATAGTTTTGGGACATAAAAAAGAGATAGATAAAATAATCTAATTGAGCCAGGCTTAAACCTAAAAGTTGTGCTCAGGCTTGGCATGAGTGAAACCGAGCCCACTGGCCCAGGCCCGTAATTTCGGCCGGGATGGAATGGTCGGACCAAGCTACATTTTTAAAATTTAAAGCTAAAATCTAACCAATCATCTTTTTACATAATATACTATTATCATTAAAATAATAAAAATAATATTTTATTAACTTTTAATAAATTAAATAAATATATGTCATCTATAACTAAGCCTTGCTTGACACTTGGTAATGATAAAAAAAGCCTAAAAGTTATGAAATTACCAAATTACCCCATTACCAAGCAAAAATCTTAAAAAAGTTACTATTTTTAGCCAAATAAATGGCATTAATTATTTTTACATATCACCTTAATTAAATTAATTATTATTCCAATCAAAAGTTATGATTCACTTTTTTTTTTCAGAAAAGCATATATAGTACACTAATTAATTTAGAATTTATAGTACTAAAAAAATTATGAAAAATATTATTAATCCTAACACTTTTTGTTTTATGATATAACAATAACTTATTAGTTTGATTATAATTTAAACTCATCCAATACCACGTCAATGGATAAAAATATTTAGAACAAAAGTAATAAAGTAAATAGCATGACTCATAAGTTATTTACATAAAAAATATTAAAAAAATTTCCTTATCTTTTAAGAAAGACATTGTTATTATAATTTGAGACTCTCTTCATGTCATGCTTAGTTAAATCTCTTCCTCATGGATCAAATAGCAATCTATAAATATAAACCCGACACTTAGCAATGATATTGCTTAAAGGAGGAAATCAACCATAAAGTCGAAATTCAAGAGCTAATTATTTTGTGAGAGGTTCACTTCTAGGTGAAATGATATTTATACTGGTTTAATTATTTGACAAGAGTAATTGCTTTGTCAATCTCATTTCCCAAATTTATTAATAATATAAAAAAAATTCTTGACAATCAAATAAATGAAAATCAATTAAATCCAAAAAATGAGCTTGTTACTTACATGTTAGTTTTTTTTTTTTATGATAGCCATATAAAGGTACACGAATCTCATTAAATTTTCAAAATGAGTGTTTCCAAAGTTTTCACTTCATTCAACAACTAAAAAATATGTTTTCTCTTAAACACATATAAAATTTGACATTTTTGAAATACCTCATTTCAAATCTATTTTATCATTTAAAATTTATAGGCATAACCAAGAGAAAAAATTAAGAGAAAACTAAGGGTCTGTTTGGTAACCGTAAAATAAGCTGCTGAAGGAAAATTTTTTCTGTATAAAATATCTTATAAGAAAATTTAATGTTTTCTATTGTTTGGATAAACTGTGGAAAATATTTTTCGTTGTTTGGATCATCTTTTGAAAAATATTTTCCCCCATCACTAAAATTATAAAAATTATATATATACCAATTCTCTAACATCTTAAAAGTATGAAAATATTAATATTCATTAATTGTATATAACCTCTAAAATTTAATTTTCAATATAAAAAATATGATATAATAATAAAATACATAAAAATCTATGCATCAATTGAAATTAATAATCTTGCATAATAAAAACATTCTACATTAATAATAAAACATATCATTAATCATCTTACAAATTCATATTGCATATATAATTAAAAACATCAGAAAAATATCTAACAAACATCTCACAAATATTATCCAAAATAATAAAACCTACTAATAATATAATTAATCATTCTACATAAACTTACTAGTAATATAATTAATCATCCTTCATAAGCCTTACTATGGTTCCTACATATATAATTAAGCATCCTATAAATATCCAACATATATCTTGCAAATCATAAAATATAATCGTTAGCCCCACGAAACATGAAATTGTCTAGCCAAGCTCTTTTTAGATTGTCTCTCCTGACCATAAATGCCCTTGCTTGCTTCTCATGCTCCATTAAATAATCAAATGCAGAGATAAGAAAGTGCTCATCATATCCATCCATATCATCACTTGAGTATAAAAAAGACTATCATCAATTTTATCATCACTTAGCCTTTTGATAGCAGATGCAATCTCTTCCAATTTTTTCGACATAAATATTATGTTGTCATCTTCAAAAGACTGATTGTGCGATCTTTTGCGTACAAATCGTGCTAATGAAGTTCCCATTGATGAAGATGACTACCTCCCCCTCATCTCCTCATCAACATCCTTGTCCAAGTCTACAAGCATTGCATTAGCTTCAGTATTAGTTTGAAAATCTATATCAGCAAATGATTTGGCAAAACTCCCAGTTGCCATATCTTTTCCAACAACTAATGTCATTTCATTAAACATGTCAATCTTCTTGTTGATGAAAGGTTCATGCTTAAGATGTGCCTACAAATATATATATATATATATATATATATATATATATAAAGAATTAATTTTCTAATATACAATATGAAAAGTGTATAATAAAACTTAACAAAAAAGAATTAAGAAAAATACATACAAACCATAACTTCATCCTCATACACCTGTCTGTCTGCAGTGATCATCTTGAGGTTGTCATCCCATCCAAATCCACTCTTGGCTAAAACATTTTGGACAGTATTCGATGTATTTTTCACTATCCTAAGATGATTCTCCACATGGTTTGTCTTACATTGAACATTAAATTTTTCATTTATAGCTTGCAGTACTCGAATGTAAGATGAGGCATTAAAGACATTGGAAGGTTTATTTCCTTTTTGAGCCCCATCAGTAAGTGTAAAGTCTGACCTTATAAATACTTGTCATGACATACATGTGATGGATAGCATGTTTGCATGCTAGGAGAGTCCCGAAAAATTTACAAAAGTAAGTATTGTACCTAGAAGTACAACAAAGTTGATTTAAGCCTCGAATTAGATCAAATAGAGATTTAGGGTGAAATTGAAGATTTTACAATCCATGAATGATTTTAAATAGTGATTTAGAATTTGAGGATCAATTTGGAGTCAAACCAGGAATTTCACTATCTATGGGTAAAATGATAATTTTGCCACTCCAGGATAAAATGGGAATTTTTTTGAAAGATTTTGATCACATTGGACTTATTGGAGTATGATTTGAGGTTGAGAAGTGAAAAATTGTAATCTCGGTATTTTTCGGAGCATAGGGGTAAAATGGTAATTTTACCATCCTAGGGGCAAAACAGTAAATTTTCACCACCAAGACATTTGTCCAGCACATGGTCTTCCCTTATCCTCATTTTGACCTTTGACTAATCATGTGGTGGAGATAAAAGGTTTAAAAGTTTTAAAATTTTAAAAATGGACCAATAAGAAAATGACAAGTATCAAGCTTAGGATATTTTATTATTTAACTTAAAAATCAGCATAAATCAGCCCATTATCTCTCCAAATATTCGGCCAAGCAAGGAAGAGAGGGAAAGAAATGAAGAACAAACCCTAGGTGAAGAATTTCAAGAGAAAAAGTGTGAAAAATCAAGGAAAACAAGTAAAAAAGGTAGGATTTTTTAACTTAAGCTTGAAATCTATTTTCCTTTAGCATTTCTCTTTATTTTTCATGCTTAAATTACATATTTTCATGATGAATTCATGGCTGGTCAAAATGGGTATGGAGAGAGAAAGATGTTGGAATGATTTGATTTTAAGTTATGTTAGTGTTTTTAGTTAGTTTAGTATATTTAGAAACAAAACAACAAGAAAAGAATCCATTTTTCCCATGAATCTTCATTGGCCGAATCTTCCTTGATATGTGTAGGAGATGGATTGTTATTATTTCAAGAGAAATGGCTTAGAAAATGATGAATAATGGTGAAAAAATTAAGTAAGAAAAATCACGATGTTAGTGCACTGTAATGGCCGAATTTTTCCATGAAAAAAATGGGAAGGTTTTGATGTTGAAATTGGTGTTATTTGAATAATGTTTGGTGAATTGAGGTATTAGAAAAGAAATGGAGTAATTTGGGATTAAATTGGACGCGTTAGTAATTTAATCGGGTGATAAGATGAATTAGGCCAATACCAAGTTTAGATAGTTACTAGTGCATTTTTGCATTCCACATCATGCATTAGTAGTCTAAATTAGTTTAATTTCAATTTAGTACCAATGTGGTGAATTTCTCGATTTTGTATTATATCAAGGTGGTGAGTCCTCCGATAAAGGTAAGGGAATTACACCCGAGGACCAGTAGTCTGAGTATTTCGAGAATCTACACTCTAGACCTAGTGAGTAAACTTACTGTCATTTTAATTATCTAGGATGACTTTTAGACGATTTCATGAATTCTATGAAAAAATAGATTTTAAAAGGTAAATTTTCATATTTTATGAATACATGTGTTTTAATGAAATTAATTTATAAATTGTTTTGAAATTAATTATGATTTTGAAAAATAGAGTATACGGAGACTGTTATTTGTTGCAATGTGATTATTTACATTGATTGGCTTATGATAAATTGAGCATGATTGGCTAGTTGGCAATTGTATTGAAAAACGGATTGTTTGGTTGCCTTGAAAGACTATGAATTACAATAATTGTCATATCATGTTATTGAATTTTATTGATTGGTGGGATAATTATTAGCTTACTGCAATAGGCGGGTTCCGTGGACCAGCCTATGAGAGGGACACAGTAACCCCGTTTATATGTGCTCACCTCGATTATAGAGGCGCGTAGGGTAGCTCCTAAGGTGATATTTGAGATCACTTCACGCTGAACCACCACGTGATGGTGAACTCAGCCAACGCCAAGGAACAGCTGTAATATCCAACGAAAAATATATTTTATACGAAATGTGGAATTTTAACAGCCTTGACGGTCTCGATAGGATGCCTCGACCAATGTGTCCCCAATGATAGATTTATGACATAAGCCTAGTTTTTATAAGATTCATAAGCTTCTTTACGTATTTTGAATGAAATGTGTTCTAATGATGTGATCCAGTTTATGATAATTTACCTTATTGTCTCCATGTACTCAACTCTAGATGTTTATGATGATGTCTGTTTACTCACTGAGATTTTATAATCTCACCACCCTCTTTTCTACCCATTTCAGGCTCAGTATAGGCTGTAAATAGCTGATAGCGTCGAAAGCTATAGTTGACTCGACTACTTCAAAAATCATAGGTTCATAGCCTTCTTTCACTTTTGTCATTTAAGAGCCCACGTGTCACTGTAAATTAAATTTCATACTTTAGTTATCTGTACTACTGTATGTAAGAATTTATTTTGTTTTTACTCTAATAAAAAAATTAATTACGCAGTGTTCTAAAAATATTGTTTTAAGTTGGAAATGAGAAGCTGATATTAAAGCCTTGCAGGGTTCCTGTTGACATTTCGGGTAATGAGTGTCGATCGGAACATCTTGACAGTTGTCACAGACTCGAGAGGAGTTTTGGGTCGTGACAGTAAGGATCTCAAGTAACATATGCTCCACAAGTTTTGTCTATCGAAATTGCTTTGGCTTTACCATCTCTGCCATAATGATTTATATTAAAAATAAATAAGTTACAATAAATAATCATACATAAACATATATAGTAAACCAATAATAAAGAAAAAAGTACATAAAATGTTAATGAAAACTTAAATGTTCAATACCATAATTTCGAACAAGTAAAAACATACATAATATAAACCTTAGCAACAAATCAATGTTCAAGACATAAAATAGAAAACAGAAAACAAAATAAAAATTACATTATCCTAGCCTCATAATCAATCCATATAGCATGTGCAATTTCATCTCTTTTGGTCATCCATTCTCTAGTTACTTTTCTTTCTTCACGAGCTGTTGGAACAATTCTTATCTTTTCAGACTCTATGTCATCTACTAATAATTAGTTAAGTAAGTCACTAGGATCAACTCCCATTATATGGTTATGGAGGATACAATAACATAAAACAATATCTACTAGTCTGTCATAATTCCAAAATGGTTTAGAATCTAATACGTAAAAATGTTTCTTCAAAATCCCAAATATTCGTTAAACAGTTGTTTGCAATGATGAATGGCAAAGATTAAAAAGTTCTTTCTCATTTTCAGGACGAACATTACTAAACTCTTTCAAATGATATCGAACACCTTTATGTGGACTTACAATTTCATTTCGAATGCCATATCCAGCATCAGTAAAATAATATTTGCCTACAAGTTTACAAACATTATATTATTGCTAAATAAATTAGTTATCAAATTAATGACAATTCTTAAATTTTTAAAGCTTATTATCTAACCTTCTAGAATTCTAAATCCTCTTGGCCTTGAAAGTGCATCATTCAAAATATGAGAATCGTGTGCACTACCTTCCCAACCAACAAGCATAAAGGTAAATTTCATTTTCAATCTTTCAAACACCTATATGTCTGGAAAATTTTTCCAAAAAAACTTTTACTTCAAAACAAACACACCTTGAGTAGTAAAAAGAAGTATTATAATTTGTACAGTTACACTCTTTTGCTTCATTATAAGCAAACAAGTATACAACTTTAGATCACTAAATCAACTTGACTAAGAAAAAAAATAAAACACTTACATGCATTTTAGATTACTAAATCAACTTGACTGTGAAAAAGAAAAACACTTACATGTATATGGGCGTCCTATTTAAGTTAATAAATAATCTCATGTAAGCTTTTTACTTATTTAAATTAATAAATAATCTAATGTAAGTTTTTTACAGTAGATTGAGTGTTGAAAATTATAAATAACTAAAAAAAGTTTATTATATTTAAGCCACTTGACAGCGTTCTTGGTTTGACACGTGTTTGTTGGGGGTGTGTGCCTGATGTCTAATGGGATTGGTTTATGGTTGGATTTTAAGCGTGAGCTTGGGGTCTGGGGCTGGGTTTGGATTAGATTTTTTTTTCCTCTCACAACTAATGTTCTAGATTTTTCTTATTAGATTTTTTTTTCCTCTAGATTTTTCTTATTAGATTTTTTTCCTCCCATGGTTAACGTTCTAAATTTTTTTTTACTTTTTATATATGAGTATTTATAAAAAAAATAATTTTTTTATTCCATTATTTATTAGTCCCATATCATTTTTTTAGTGTTAAATGTAACTAATGTAACTAATGTAAATAAGTGCATATCAGCTAGCTAAAGATAAGATTTTGAGAGATATTAAGTTATTACATATTCTATTTTTAAGTGTTAAATGTAACTGATGTAAAATGGTGCAAATCAACTACCAAAAAATAGGATTTAGAGAGAGATTGAGTTATTACATATTCTATTTTCAGTATTAAATATAACTAATAAAAAGTGATGCAGATCAATTAATTAAAGATAAAATTTTAAGAGAGATTGAGTTACTACCCATTCTACTTTAAGTTTGAAAATTTAATTTAAAATTTTGTTTTTTTTATAGAAGCACCATCACAAATACTATAATGATGGTTACAATAATAACAGTTATATATTTTGTAAAATAATAATTTATACATGTACATCAATAATTAAATATGATAATATAATTATTATTATATATCTATTTCACAAAATATTCTCAACTCAATTAAAAAAAAATTACCATCCGATCGTAAGGGCAACAAACTAGTTTATTATTAAAATAATCTTTCGTATGGAAGCCCAGTATGTTTATGACCAAAACTAGGGACTAAAGCAATGGATGGAGTGGTGACAGAGGAAGGCAGTTAATTCGGGCGTGGACAGTTCCAGGAACAGGCGGCACAAGGTGTTTCATTGGATTCTCATACCACTTTCTATGACAGAGCATACGCACAATACCAAAAACATCAGCCATCATTACCTAATCCGCATCTCAAAAAACACCTACCATCATTATCTTCATCATAAGCTACGCCACACGATAAAGTGAAAGTAGCCACATATTTCTTCCTTTCTACCACGTTTTCAGTTTTTTTTTTTCATGATTATCTACAACACAGCCAAACCCTCAACAACATTAATTATTGTATTCTTCAAAATTATGTATATAATTATATTGTTGCTTTTCTCGCATACGTTATGATGAAAATTAATTAAAGCAAAGTGAAACTATATAGCTATGTTCACCATTTCGGTGGCGCCAATATATATGTATATTATCATTTGTAGGCTTAATGAATGTTTAAACTTCATTTGCTAGATCTTCAACAAATCCTTTGTATCTTATCTAAAGTACAATGAGTTTGATTAAAGGGGAAAAACTATAACAGCACAACTATTTCAATCATGAAAAATATAATGTTATTAACTTCATTACTAGTATATGAGAATTCACTATAACAAGGCCAAAGAGTAATGATAGAGTAAAATGTTAATTTAGGACTCCAATGTACTTCACATGTGTATATACACATGTACACATTTCATTGGTACTATAAACATACATACTAGCCAAACTCTAAAGGGGTAACCCAACGTGCATATTCCAAATTTTCACTTTGGCTTAAGGCAGTTTCTACAATGGGTTTATCTTATAAATCGTCTTTCTACACTAGTTTTGAAATATTGTTCACCATTTGAGATTTTGTTTGTTGTTGTACTTGAATATGTCACTTGAGAGTTTTTGGTGTACTTGTTACTTACCCCCCTTTAGTTCCTTATAGAAAATGTTGTGTATATTTGGGATACAGTTTATCTACAGGAAGGATATTGTTGTTTGAATCTTTCCGCTAGTCAAATTTATATTTCCCTTCATGTGATCTTTGATGAAAATTATTTTCCTTTTGCCAGAACTCTCAAGTCCAATTGCCTCTGGGATTATTCCTAATGTTTCCAATACTAGCTAGTCTAGTGGGATTATTAAGTTGTTTCATTGCCTTTTTCTTATCAGGTTTTGTGCTGAATCAATGGCACCTTGCACTGAGGGCATAACTCATCCTGAACCACTTTACAATTCATCATCGAGCCTCAAGTTGAGCACTTGTCAAAACAACTATACAGGAAATGAACATTTTTCTCGATCAATTCCACTTCTCATTGATCTCATAACTCCAATCGCGAATGATTCCATTCCATCCACTATGTTAATACCATCAACTCAATTATCGTCTCAACCTTCATCCTCTACTTTAGGTTCTAATCATCCAATGGTGGCTCACAGTCGTGATACTACTCATCGATCTAAAGTGTCTTATTCTTTACATGTCACTACTTCTCCAAAGGCATTTGTATCGTCTTCATCCCTTGAACCCATATCTTTCAAAAAAGCTTACATTACACGGACAGTAAATGTATCTCAGCTGTGAAAGAGGAATACACAACTCTTTTGTGACATAATACATGGTCTCTAGTGCCACAAGAACCATCCATGAATATTGTTGGTTATCAATGGGTCTACAACATCAAAGAAAGAGCTGATAGCATGCATGATTAGGCATTATAAGACACGATTGGTAGCAAAAGGAGGTATGCAACAAGAAGGTATTGACTTTGACTACACTTTCAGCCATGTTATTAAGGCTACTACTACTCGAATTATTTTATTTGTTGTTATTTCTAAAGGATGGTCCATAAGACAACTAGACATGAAAAATGGCTTTTTGCTTGGTCAGTTGCATAAAGAGGTGTTCATGACTCAACCACCAGGTATATCCTAAACATTTTAATCATGTTTCTAAGTTACATCAATCAATTTATGGCTTACGTACGTTAAGCTCCACAAGCTTGGTTTCAAAGCTCTTTATAATCTTGATTTTAAAAGCAATCGTGCAGATATTTTTCTATGTTTATATGGCACTCCTCGTCTAACATATTGACCCTTTTACTGGATGTGGATGATATCGTCCTTACAAGCTCTTCTATGAGTATTAATTCTTCTTTAATCTCAAATCTTTCTTCATAGTTCTCCATAAAAGATTTTGGAGATCTTCATTACATTGTACACCTCAATAGCTGGTGTTTTCTCAAATGAAGTATATTATCTTCTTTACTTTCTCGTTCGAGTAGGGAGAATTTTAGACTCACTTCAACTCCTGTTACTGTGGGAAAGAAACTGTTTTTTTATGATGGAACTTTACTCTTCGATCGCTCTCAGTGTGGTAGAATTGTAGGTGTTTTCAATATCTTACTTTTCCTCGGCCTACCATCTTATGCTTTACAATAGGTTTGTTAGTTGATGCATGCTCCAATTGCAAGCAGTCAAACGAATTTTATGGTATCTAAAAGAAACCGTGAATTGTGGAATTTTTTTCTTCCTTATTCATTTCCAAGCTTGGTATGCTATGTTGATGTTGATTGGACTGGCTATCCGGATACTAGACATTCTACGATGGGTTATATATATATATATATAGTTATATATATATATATATTGCATTTTCTTTGGACCTAATCCTATTTCTTGGAGCACTAAGAAACAAATTTTTATTACTCAATCTAGTACTGAAGCAAAATAAATGGCACATTTTGTAACTTCTCGACTTACATTTTATGTGAAATTGACATTTCAATAAATTTACCATGTTTTGTATGCTCAGATAATTTGGGAGCTACTCAATTTGTTGCTAATCTTATTTTCCATGCTAGACAAAACATAGAGACTTCCTATCATTTTGTTCCGTATCTTGTCTACAAGTATTTTCCTCAAATTTTTCATGTCAGTTCTCAATCAATTTAAGAGTCCAATGCTTCACAAGTATATATACACATCTCAATGATGATATAGATATACATACTAACCAAACCTAGAGGGATATGACAACCTGCATATTATTAATTTTCAAATAAGACCAAAGGGATGTGAAACAAATGAATAGTAGTACTTGCTTTATAATATCTAAACCAATCCGACTCCGAGATATATTCTTGGATATTCACATAAAAGAAGACCAATAATTACTTTGACGTAAAAAAAAAAAAAACTCAATCAATTTTATATAATAAAAGAATCAATAAAGCATTGTCTGATTATCATCTTTGACAATGTAAAAGCTGCATTAGCTTTTGAAAATTGATCCAAATCAACTTGTTTTAATGAAACCTATTGACTATCGGGTGTTATGTTATTTTATTGTATTTCTTTACATCTATCAATGCATTTAAATGTTATATTTAATTTTTTAAATTAGAAGTTACTTAATGAT